>NW_024609967.1:0-124999 GCF_016920785.2 Ixodes scapularis
AGATTTATTCGATCTTGGTTTCCGTGGCCGAATGTTGAGTGCCATACAGAGTTACCTGCAGCACCGTACGTTCCGCGTGAGGCTGGGAAAAACTCTCTCGAGGGAGTTTTTACAGGAGAATGGAGTCCCCTCAGGGGGGTGTACTGAGTGTCACTCTTTTTATCGTCAAACTTAATTCCATTGGCCGTGTAATTCCTCCTTCGGTGCAATATTCCTTATATGTTGATGATCTCCAGATCTCCGTTTCATCCTGTAATCTCTCAATTTGTGAACGTCGCGTTCAACTTGCGGTCAATAATTTGGTCAGATGGGCCGATACGAATGGGTTTAAATTTTCTCCCGAAAAAACAGCTTGTGTCAACTTTTCTCGTCGACGTGGTGCTCTTCAGGAACCGTCTTTGAACATGTATGGTTCTCCTATTGTTGTAAAAAATGAGCACAAGTTTTTGGGCCTTGTGTTCGATTCCAAGTCGACTTTCGTTCCACACATTAAGAGATTAAAACTCAAGTGCCTTAAATCTCTAAACATCCTTAAGGTCTTGTCACATGCATCATGGGGCTCGGACCGACTGTGTCTGCTGCGTATCTATCACTCAGTCATTCGCTCCCAGCTTGATTATGGTTGTATTGTCTATAACTCTGCTCGGGCATCAGTTCTAAAGATGTTAGATCCTATTCATCATCAAGGACTGCGACTGGCTACTGGTGCATTTCATACCTCCCCAGTGCTTAGCCTTTACGCGGAAGCAAACGAATCGTTCCTTGAGTATAAGAGGTTTTCCCTGGGTTTTATGTACTCTGTCAGAGTTCGCTCGGTCGCGGAGCACCCTGTTCGAGATAATATTGAGACGATCAAGTTCCAACGCACATTTGAAAACAAACCTTCCGCAGTCCCCCCTTTTTCTTTGAGGAATAATACTGCAGCACCATCCGTTGGGATGGATGCAAAGCCTCAGTTGGTCCAATACCCTCCGGAAATAGCTCCATGGAACAACTGCAAGATACATTGCGACCTTACACTGACCAAGTATAACAAAAAGAATGTTCCACAGGAAGTCTTAAGGCAGAACTTCTTTGAGCTTCAGACCAAATATCACAAGTATGCCAGTTTTAGAGCGCAGCTCTTAGGGGCCCGTTTCCAGCCTGAGCGGCGTCGCCGTTGGCGTCGGCGTCGCCGTTGGCGTCGGCGTCGCCGTCGGCGTCGGCGTCGGCGTAACCGCGCCCCTCCCTCTCCTCCTCCTCCCTCTCCTTCTCCCCCTCCTCCTCCCCTCCTCCTCCTCCCCCTTCTCCCCTCCCCTCCTCCTCCTCCCCCTCTTCCTCCTCCCCTCCTCCCCCTCCTTCTCCTCCTCCTCCCCTCATTGTCCGGCTTGAGCGGCAAGGAGGAAAGCAGTGCGAAGGTGGAGGAGGGGGGAGGAGAGACGAGGAGCCGGAGGCGAGGGGGGGGAGGAGCTTGAAGGACGAGGAGGTGGTAGAGGAGAGGGAGTGGGAGCGGGAGGCGAGGAGGACTAGCAGGCATGATCACGAGGGAGGAGGAGGAATATACCCTCCACTCCTCCTCCTCAAGAGCTGCGCTCCAATTCGGCGTTACAGGAAGTTGTAAACGGCTTTCACTTTTTTTATACAGACGGGACAAAAAAAGACTCCGTAGTAGGCTGTGCTATGGTGGGACCATCGGTAAATCAGGTGAAGAGAATAAATTCAAAAGCCTCTATACTAACAGCAGAGCTTTATGGTTTGTTGTTAGCTGTTGATTACATAATCAAAAAACGCATTTCTCACGCTGTAATCTACACCGACTCTTTAAGCTCTCTGAAGGCTGTCGCATCAATGAACCGTGTAAAAAACCCACTGGTTTCTGAGTTAAAGTACAAGATAATCTGGCTGCAACGAAAAATTTTGACATAGTCTTATGCTGGGTTCCTAGCCATGTTGGCATTCCTGCAAATGAAGCAGCTGATAGTGCAGCCAGTTCTGCTAATGATAGAGAAATTGACACACACCAAATACCCTACAAAGATTACCACAATTTTCTGAAACGTCGCATCAAAGCAAAGTGGCAGCTGCGGTGGAACGGCGAAACCGGCAACAAACTACATGCAATGAAACCTCTTCTAGGCAAGTGGGAGAGCGCCCGACATCGGGAGCGCTTTTACGAAGTCGTACTGTGTAGGCTACGAATCGGTCATACTCGTCTTACACATGGACACCTCTTGAGCGGGGAGGATGCCCCTGAATGTGTGCACTGCAACCTACCTCTAAGTATTATGCACATACTCATTGAATGCCCTATGTATGACCAATGCGGTATAAACACTACTCACTGCTTTATAAAGAACACATTCCACTACACCTAGCCCTACTACTAGGTGACGAACCGCTCATTCCATATAGTTGTGTTTTTAATTTCCTCACAGATATCGGCCTTCTACACCGACTGTGATTTTACTTTCTATCCTAAACTCATTGTGATATTGTTTACACTTATACACATTCGTGTTCATGGTTTTATCATACATTTCGCTACTATAGCTCTTTCCTCTTCTTAAACCCGAATTGCAATAGTATAAGCTTGGCGCAATATAGCCTTAGTTGCTGATGCGCCAAAAAACCCCAATCAATCAATCAATCAATCAAACAAGCTCTCGTGCACCAAGGGCAGCTCCCAACGCTATGAGCTTGCGTTTCTAGCCTTCGCTGCAATACAACATAAGGCGAAACGGAGTATAGCCCCTAAGGAGCTTCGCCCCTAAAAACGATGGCCCTATTTCGGGCAGTCTATGGCGGCATTCGCAGACAACGCGTATTGTCTGCTGAAAGGCGTATGTCGGAAGCGTCCAGGGGCCCTAATCTATAGGGCAAGACCAAGGGACCGGTGCATCGCCGCCTGCTGCAATTGGCCAGCTCCACGCCAGTGACCACTCGCAGTAGGCGGCAATGTCCCGGTCCCGCGTGCTCACGCCGGGTAGGTTAGGGCCCCAGGATGCCCCGCCGCCGAACTTAGCAGACAATCTTCCGAAAGATTTGACACTTGTTTAGTCCGGCGCTTGTACCTCTTAAATGTGACTTTCGAAGTACGACAGGTTTTTTTGATTAAACCAAAGACAAAAAGCGCTATTTAAATACCTTAATATATTTCTTTTTCTTCAAGACGAGCTTTCACTGAAATTGGGAGCATAATCGTATTTCTTAGGAATTACTGGGCTACAGTTTTTTTTCTCTACCAAAAATGTATTGTAACCAGGGTTGTAAAAGTTACTTCAAAAATGTACCTAAGATACAGTTACAGTTACTCATACGAAAATGTACCTAGGTGCGTATCTAGCTACTCGCTTAAAAATGTACCTAGGTACAGGTACAGTTCCTTCAAAGGTACTTTTTATTTTCACGTCAAGTATCTTTAAATCCTTTGTATACTGGGATGTACACAAAAACAGGTTTGATAAACGTGCTTTATTGGTGTCAATGGAAGAAATAAAGCAAAACGCTCTCACCAGAGCATTCGAAGACTTTCTTTTTCACTTGAGTGCTCGATTTGACCTCAGAATCAGGACCTCTTTGAAATGTTCATCCGACATCTAAGATCGCAGTTTGGTAGCAATTGTTCCTCCTATGCTAAAAACGCGCTCCAACGCCACACTGCTTGGAAGCCCTGTGTTGAATTTTAAGAACGCGCTTTTCAGCAGCGACATGTGCTTGGGACAGTCCAGACTTCTTGTGGGAGCAAGTTCGGTGTACTGTACAAACTCCTGCTCCCATGTAGCAGATGAGGACGATGTTTCGTAGTTAAAGAAGTGCTCACAGTCCTCTTCATCCCCACCACTTTGTTCGCCTGACGACGCTTTTTCTATAGTTGATGTTCGGATAAGTTCGCTCTTTAGATAATCCCAGGCCCGCTTCCATTCCACTTCGCTGTCTATCCATGCAACCTTAAATTTTGGATGGCATACGGCAGATATTATCAAATGTTTTTCTTCCTCCATACCGGCAAACCTCTTATTGATCGCCGCGATTAAGCTCTCGACCACCGGGCGGCAGTACCTCAAGTTCTCAAACAGCAACGCGAACATTTTTTTTTCGAAGTGAAGCCACTGTAGGCATAAGATATGCCGTGAACATACTGTTTTCGCGCTGGAGAAGAGTTATAGCTTGTGCGAGAGGTGTAAACACCTGAACATACTCGTCAATAAAGTCAATGTCTGACTTCGTGAATCGCGGAATTTTAAAATTCTCGCAAACCTCCTCCAAACTTCCACTAGACAAACTAATTCATTCGCCTTAAAAAAAAAAAAAAAAATTTTTTTTTAAAGAATTTACGCAGGATCGCACCCACGACCATTCAATTGCGAGCAGACACGCTACTGACTAGGCAACGGAGGGCTTGGAAATGGCACTGCGATCCTGCCATCATTAGAGCGCCTCGATGTCTGTGTCAGCGTAAAGGCATTATCGCATCGAGTGTTGTTAGCGCGTGCCAAGCAAACACATAAATAAACCTTGCGGGGTAAAATGGCATCAAAGCACTGGCAAAAGCTTCTCGATCGCGCCAGGAGTGTCGTATCATAAGAACTAGGTCGTTGTGTGACTCAAAAGCACGAGAAGCGAATGAGAAGGCCATAGTGGGGCCCGATAACCCTATCGCGTTCAACTCTTAAAGGCGAAGGTTAATCGTCCTCCCAGTTTTTTTTTTCTTCATAAACATTTGCAGTTTTGTAAAGTGCACAATTGGTGTTCGATTTATTGCGTGGAAACACTACGTGATGTTAAATTGCTTTACGACTGTAATTATAATATATTTTCAGTTATATGTTATATTGTATTTTCTACGATTTTGACGAAGTGAATAGAAAAGTACCTGTAAAAAGTAACTTCACTTAGTTACAAGTTACTGGAAAATGTACCTAAGATACAAATACAGATACTGAGAAATGAAAGTACCTAGGTTTGTACCTCAGGTACAACAAAAGTACCTAGATACCGATTTACAGTTACTTGTACCTAGGTACTTTACAACCCTGATTGTAACGCAATATATTATGAACTTGGAGGATCAAATCTAGGTAAGAGAAAATGAAATTTAAAAGCTTTAGATAAATATCAAACAGAGAGAGTGACCGAATCGAACAACAAGAGAGAGAGAGAGAGAGAGAGAGAGATAATAAATATTTTGCATGTACTTACAAATCTTCCCCTTTCACAGGGTATGTCTCTGGGTAATGGAATCATCACACTGGATGACTTGCATTGAACAGAGCAGTCATAAATGGCGTACTGACCAAAGCCCTAAAAATATTTGGGTAAGTTTTACTGTAGAAACCAACGTTATCAACGTCGTTACGCATTTGTTAGTCACATTCTGCGTGATAAAGGGTTACTGAACCTAAATTTTGAGCTCACAAAACAAGGCTGGACAGATAGGCGTGACGCTGCAAAACCCAACATCACTCATACAGCAATATCTCTTACGGATCGCCGTATGTTTTGGAAGCTTGCGGGATTGAACACGGCCGACAAGACCGGCGAGACAAGTCACGTCACGATTCTCATTCCCTTTAATTTTCGCTACGTCTTGATTCCTGTCGAGCTGGTGAACCGAAGCGAGGAGGAGTGAAGCGAGGCAGTTTCCCCTCATTCTCAAATGTTCCAGGAGGACCATGATGTAATAGCCCTCGCTTGATCGCGCCCTTTTCCAAAAATACAGCCATCCGTTTGAGATATCGATGTATGAGTGGCGTTCTAGAGTTCATTGCGTCCCGTTTACCGCTTCAGCGGCGTTATTTTGAGAAATCCAAATTTCGGTTAAGTATCGCTTTAAAAGGAGGACAATACTTAACTTATCAATCAAAGTAAAGGTTATCATCATCATCATCATCATTTATTTTCCTTGAGGGCCCCAGGGGGCATTATACAAGGGAGTGAACACACTAAAAACATCAACAAAAATAGTTAATAAAAACACGCTGTAATCTATACTTGTATTTCAGAAAGAAAGAGGTTAACGGCTGCAGCAAACTTGTTAGTATCAGTCATGTTTACAATGAGGTCAGGTAATGAGTTCCAATCGTCAATAGCAGATGGTAAAGTCGACATTTTATAGGAGACAGATGACGAAGTAATTGAGCGCAGTTTACATGAGTGGTCAAAACGAGGGAAAATACGGTAGGGAGGTGATAGTAGAGAATCTTTTAGATGGTTGTTGTGGTAAAAGATTTTGTGAAGAAGAGTGAGACGTGACACCCTTCGACGTAAAGAAAGTAAGTCAAGGTTAGCTGATTTGCGTAATCCTGATATGCTAGTGTATGGGGAGTAGTCAGAGTAAATAAAACGAAGACCTCTGTTTTGAACGGATTCAAGGTTGTTAGTTAGATATGATTGCCATGGTGACCATATGGATGAAGCAAATTCAAGTTTTGATCTGACCAAGGTCGTATAAGCTAGTAGTTTTACTGAAGGTGTAGCTAGTCTGAGGTTACGGCGAAGAAATCCGAGAGTACGGTTAGCATCGGCAGTGACAGCATTTATGTGAGTAGTCCATGACAGATCAGAGGTCAGGTGAACGCCTAGGTATTTATATGAGGAACAGGTAGCTACTGGGATAGTGGAAAGGTGATAAGAAAAGGATGAAACATGTGAACTGCGGGTGAATGATAGAGATTTACATTTATTAAAGTTTAAAGTCATTTGCCACTTGTGGCACCACTGAGTTATAAGTGCGAGGTCATTCTGCAAAATTTGATTATCGTGGTTTGAATTAATAGGTCTATAAATTACACAGTCGTCGGCGAAGAGACGTATTGAAGAGGAGATATTGAGGTAGAGATCATTAATGTATATTAAAAATAGAAGGGGGCCAAGAACGGTTCCCTGGGGGACGCCGGAGGTTACAGTGCAGGTGGTAGATTTGGTGTTGTTAATAGATGAGTACTGGGTGCGATTTGTGAGGAATTCGGAGATCCATTTGACGACTGAGGGATGGATATTAATATTTCTAAGTTTCAGTAAGAGACGTTGATGAGGGACCCTGTCAAATGCCTTGGAGAAATCAATAAATATGGCGTCAGTTTGCTTATTAGAATCAAAGTTTGAGTAAACGTCAGTAAGAAAAGCTGTTAGTTGTGTTTCGCATGAGTATGACTTGCGAAAGCCGTGCTGATGCTCGAAAAGAAGGCTGTGGGAGTCTAGAAAGTTTATTATGTTAGAATAGAGTATATGCTCTAAGAGTTTAGACGACACACTGGTGAGCGAGATCGGGCGATAGTTGTTGATTAGTTGGCGATCACCTGCTTTGTAAACGGGGATGACGTTAGCGATTTTCCAATCGCATGGAATTTCAGAAAGTTGAAGAGACTGCGAGAAAATGTCGCAGAGGAAAGTTGAAGAGACGTGTTTAGTATTTATTAATATTTTCGAGTTTATTTGGTCGTCGCCAGAGCTAGAAGACACCTTCAGCTGATCAATGGCCTTCAGTACACCAGAGCGGTCGATCATGATAGGATTCATAGGAGGATGAAGGGGTTGGCACAAGTTGGGCATACTTGACAAGTCTTCATTGGTAAAGATCGAGCTAAAAAAGTTGTTAGTTTCAAGAGCACTATGTTCGTCAGAAAGTGGAAGGCCGTACTCGTCAACGAATTGTAATGGAAGAGAGAGTGCTGGGTTAATTACTTTCCAAAACTTTTTAGGTTTATTGGTTAAAATGTTGGGGAGGTCATGAGTATAAAATTTGGATTTGGCATCATGAATCGCGGATTTGTAGGCCCTAGCGCATTCGTGATAGGCATTCCAAGATGCGTTAGTGTTATGAGCCTTTGCCCTCGTATAAGCTCTTTTTTTCCTGTTGGAGTGACAATGAACTGTTTTATCGTACCAAGGGTTAGTGTTATCGGATATAATTCGAGTGAGTGGAACGAAACGTTTGATTAGGGATGTTAGTCTATCTTTGAAAAGAATCCAGTTTTCATTGACCGTCCTTTCTGCGAAGTTTACTGAGAATATGTGATAAAATTCTTCGAGGTTGGTGTTGATAGATGCGTAGTCGGCTCTCGCATAATCGTGAATGAATTTGCAATAACGTGATTTCTTAGGAGTAGTGATGGAGAATGTTAGCTCAATGACGAGGTGGTCGCTAATGCTGGGTAAGTATGTGACGTTGCTGAAGAGAGAAAGGTCATTGCTTAAACATAGGTCGAGTACGTTGCTGCAGCGATTGGTAATTCTAGTGGGTTGAGTGATAACATTAGATAGGTTAAAATCTAAACAAAGGTCAATAAACTCTTGAGAAAATGCACAGCTAGAACAAATAGTAGACCAGTCAATATTTGGGTAATTGAAATCACCAAAAAGGGTAACTAAAGCGTTAGGATATTTACATGCGAGTTCAGAAAGGCATTTATACAGCTCAATAACAAAATCTCTTTTATTATCCGGCGGCCTGTAATACACACCCATTATTACGGAAGGCGTTGTGCAAAGATACACCCAAACAACTTCTAGGTCAGTGGTAAGCGGTATTAGCCGTGATGGTATATGGTCTTTTATGGCCAAAAGTACGCCCCCTCCTTTTCTAGTTTTTCTGTCAGACCTATACACTCGAAAGTTTAGTTGCGAGGGAAATAGCTCAACGTCAGATATATCAGGGCTTAGCCACGTCTCTGTAAGTACAACAAAAGCGGCATTACACGCTTCGATTACTGAAATTATTTCGTCTCTCTTTGGTATTAGGCTTCTAATGTTAGTAAATAGGATAGAATGACTTGAAGATTTGTTAGTGATAACATGGTGCTTTGCCGGTCGACTCCTAGAGGGCGACGAGAAGAAGCGCTGGCGTGGCTATGTGTCTTTTTCTTTAACGGCGCCGAGAGCGGCATCGAATACATAGCACTTATCATTTATAAAAAGTTTATCATGACGCAGTCTGTAGGGGGTGCCTTTTGGCCTTGCAAAATCAAGAAGATGACGGCGTGCGAGCCGGACAGAAATTGGGAAGTCTTCGCTGATGGCTACGCGAGTTCCTTTAAGCTTGTGGGCTGATGAAAGAACGCTATCTTTATCTTTAAACGAAGAAAACTTTACTATTATTGGGCGACATTTCTGAGGGTCGAATGCTCCTAGGCGATGCGCCCTTTCAATCCTAGATGATTCAACTTGCACGTTTAGTTTTTCGGAGCACAAGCTAGTGACCAAGCACTCTGACTGAGCCCACGTTTCCTTGTCTGCGTCGGTGATGCCAAAAAATAAAAGATTACAGCGACGGGATCTGCCCTCTGCATCATCGCAACGTGTTTTTAGCTGAGATAGTTCGTTTAAGGCAGCAGTAAGCTGGGGTTCAGTAGTCGCGGCGCTACTAGTATCCTTCTGCTTTAGTGCGTCGAGTTCACTCGCGAGTTTGTTAAGTCGCTCTTCAAGTGTTGAAACTGTCTGTTCACTTTGTTTTTGTTTTTCTTTTAAAAGGTTTACTTCTTGTTGAAGTATAGCATGACTGTTTTTAAGTTTATCGACTGTTTCTTGTAAGCTAAGTAATTGTTCTTCTTGGGGTTTTGACATGGGACCTGGGTTCCGCTCAACATCACCAGACAACAACAGCAGCAGAACTCTAAAAGACTCAATACAAGCTTCGGGGCATGGAAGCATAACAAGGCAAACATTGTCTGATTTAAAACAATGGCAAGGTTTTTGTTTACTAACCTGCGGGAGGACGAAAAACATGAGCAACTTCATGGCTGCAGAGCTTCCATGCCCACTGGCGCGCTGTCGCAAGGGGAGCTCCTTTATAGCTGCCGCTGTCGATGTCCCTGCTGATGACGTGGTGTGAACGAGGTTCTCGATGAACTTGATACCAGGACAGGACGGTGCTGTCGACGAGTGATTGGCAGGTTGAAGATTGCCGTCCGGATGCCGGAAGAAAACCGCGCCGTCATCGTGACTCCAGTTAGTTGGGGACCCACGCGCCGGCACGCTCAGGAACTGCGGGAGAACGAAAAGCATGAGCAACTTCATGGCTGCAGAGCTTCCATGCCCACTGGCGCGCTGTCGCAAGGGGAGCTCCTTTATAGCTGCCGCTGTCGATGTCCCTGCTGATGACGTGGTGTGAACGAGGTTCTCGATGAACTTGATACCAGGACAGGACGGTGCTGTCGACGAGTGATTGGCAGGTTGAAGATTGCCGTCCGGATGCCGGAAGAAAACCGCGCCGTCATCGTGACTCCAGTTAGTTGGGGACCCACGCGCCGGCACGCTCAGGAACTGCGGGAGGACGAAAAACATGAGCAACTTCATGGCTGCAGAGCTTCCATGCCCACTCGACTTTATGCAACCTATGCTTTACTAATAAACATGTTATCAACCTGCGTATAATAACAATATAACGGAGCACCTCGACTTTATAATTTAAACACTTTAAAGCGACGTTTTGTCCGCAACTTGGGAGATTTTTCGATATAAGGTTTGGGTCCAGTCGAGCATCTGTCGGCCTTTTCTCGTCATCCGCCAAACCTTTATTGTCCTTAATAATAGAACATTGCAGTCTTGTAATATTATTATAACGAGGGTTATGAAAAAAAAAAAAATAAAAAAAACCAATGAAGTACAAACATACCCGCGTTAATTCACAAAAAAAAATTTTTCTGAGCCGCCGGTGAAACATGTTTTAGAAAACATAGATTTAGGTGCGAATGAAGAGGCTGATTGTGAAAACGTCGAGGTGGTAGATGTCAAAATCTCACGCCTCAAATTGCAACCTTTGGCAAAATTACTGTGACGTTATTAAGGTATGTATTAGCTTAACTAGACGTACACTAATTCTACTGACGCATTCCGGCTTTGCCACACTATACCTCTGTCAGACGGGCCCCTAAAAGGACCTTTACGCCAAAGGCCTTTAGGGTTTTCAAATGACCTTTAAGTTCTGCCGTGCCAGACAGCGCAAGTAGATGTCATTTGGACGATGTTTACAGCGATTGAAGTCTCGCAACTCGTTCAAACGCATAAACCACGTTCACGCCAGAAAGATGTTATTTCGGCGATATAAATATATTTTTAAGTTTTTCTTAAGGACGAAAGAAAAAAAAAAGTGCATCGCTTGTTTATGTTGACAGTGTCACGCAGTGCACACACCTCACATTGGGTCGCTCTGCTGTAGCCGAAGAAAAAAAATCTTTATAAAAATGGAATAAATCAGATTTAAATATATATATATTAAAATCGTGTATTAATTGAAATCACTGTAGCTAGAGAATATTGATCATTTATCACACTATGTATTTTTAAAACACGGCAGATTGTTTGATAAATTCTTGCGATCAGTGAAACAAATGCGGAGATATGAATTACTGCAATTTTAGGAAATTTTTCTTAATGAAAACCCCGCATTACTAGAACAAAAACACGTTAGTTTTTTTGTTAACGAAACTTTTCTCTTTCGCGATCTAATTTTCTTGCAATAGGACGTTACTTTCTGAGTTTTCGTTTCTATCTTTTGCGTTCTGATTTGATTGCGAAAAAAACGAAGTAGAAGGTAGAAATAACACTCAATGCATCGATTTGCTCCAAAGACTGCCTTTGGATCCGTTTTCAGTCTGATATAAATATTTCTTATGTGATGATTCTTTTGATTTAAGTGCAGAACATATGCGCATTAAAAGCATCACCGGTCTGATTGAATATCGCGATTTAATCACCTCGATATTTTTATTCTTCACCCTGGCTGTAGCCCTCGTTCTCCTTTTATGTCAACCGATTTCGCGTAAAGGGATTTGCAGCCAAGTTGTCACCGTAGCTAAACCTGTCTTGAACTTCTTCCGGGATTTTTTTTTTGTACTCGTGGCCGTTCTGCTGCTGCTGGGACTCGGAACTGCATCCACTTCGCCCACGATCAACGCTGACAGTGCAGCTAGAGCCCTTTACGCGTGTACACGAACTGCTTTATCGATAAGAAATCTGCTTCAACCAACTGGTTCTTACGTCATCCGGTCTCCCGGAGTCCAGCCGCCTACAAAAGGGGTCGTCGCCATTCAAACTGCGGGATTTGCAGCTAAGTTGTCACCGTAGCTAAACATGTCGTGAACCCCTTCCAGGATTTTTTGCTGCCCTCGTGGCCGTTCTGCTGCTGCCAGGACTCGGAACTGCATCCGCTTCGCCCACGATCAACGCTGACAGTGCTGTTACAGCCCTCTACGTGTGTCCACAAACTGCTTCTACACTATCGATAAGAAATCTGCTTCAACCAACTGGTTCTTACGTCATCCGGTCTCCCGGAGTCCAGCCGCCTACAAAAGGGGTCGTCGCCATTCAAACTGCGGGATTTGCAGCCAAGTTGTCACCGTAGCTAAACATGTCGTGAACCCCTTCCAGGATTTTTTGCTGCCCTCGTGGCCGTTCTGCTGCTGCCAGGACTCGGAACTGCATCCGCTTCGCCCACGATCAACGCTGACAGTGCTGTTACAGCCCCCTACGTGTGTCCACGAACTGCTTCTACACTATCGATAAGAAATCTGCTTCAACCAACTGGTTCTTACGTCATCCGGTCTCCCGGAGTCCAGCCGCCTACAAAAGGGGTCGTCGCCATTCAAACTGCGGGATTTGCAGCTAAGTTGTCACCGTAGCTAAACATGTCGTGAACCCCTTCCAGGATTTTTTGCTGCCCTCGTGGCCGTTCTGCTGCTGCCAGGACTCGGAACTGCATCCGCTTCGCTCACGATCAACGCTGACAGTGCTGTTACAGCCCTCTACGTGTGTCCACGAACTGCTTCTACACTATCGATAAGAAATCTGCTTCAACCAACTGGTTCTTACGTCATCCGGTCTCCCGGAGTCCAGCCGCCTACAAAAGGGGTCGTCGCCATTCAAACTGCGGGATTTGCAGCTAAGTTGTCACCGTAGCTAAACATGTCGTGAACCCCTTCCAGGATTTTTTGCTGCCCTCGTGGCCGTTCTGCTGCTGCCAGGACTCGGAACTGCATCCGCTTCGCCCACGATCAACGCTGACAGTGCTGTTACAGCCCTCTACGTGTGTCCACGAACTGCTTCTACACTATCGATGAGAAATCTGCTTCAACCAACTGGTTCTTACGTCATCCGGTCTCCCGGAGTCCAGCCGCCTACAAAAGGGGTCGTCGCCATTCAAACTGCGGGATTTGCAGCTAAGTTGTCACCGTAGCTAAACATGTCGTGAACCCCTTCCAGGATTTTTTGCTGCCCTCGTGGCCGTTCTGCTGCTGCCAGGACTCGGAACTGCATCCGCTTCGCCCACGATCAACGCTGACAGTGCTGTTACAGCCCTCTACGTGAGTCCACGAACTGCTTCTACACTATCGATAAGAAATCTGCTTCAACCAACTGGTTCTTACGTCATCCGGTCTCCCGGAGTCCAGCCGCCTACAAAAGGGGTCGTCGCCATTCAAACTGCGGGATTGGCAGCTAAGTTGTCACCGTAGCTAAACATGTCGTGAACCCCTTCCAGGATTTTTTGCTGCCCTCGTGGCCGTTCTGCTGCTGCCAGGACTCGGAACTGCATCCGCTTCGCCCACGGTCAACGCTGACAGTGCTGTTACAGCCCTCTACGTGTGTCCACAAACTGCTTCTACACTATCGATAAGAAATCTGCTTCAACCAACTGGTTCTTACGTCATCCGGTCTCCCGCAGTCCAGCCGCCTACAAAAGGGGTCGTCGCCATTCAAACTGCGGGATTTGCAGCTAAGTTGTCACCGTAGCTAAACCTGTCGTGAACCTCTTCTAGGTAGGTTTTACGCTGTAAGATTTTTTTTTTTTCGGTTGCAAATTTTTTAGGGTGTGAACATTATGGGCGTTGATGTCCAAATGCACCGAGTGCGCATTGGTCGATTTTCAAATAAATCGAAACAAAGGTTGCGCCACGTACCACCAGGATGTTTAAATATTTCCTGTTTTTGCTCGTTTGGTTGCTTAAGTTGTTTACTGTGGCAACCGTTATGCTGGCGTTGCTTTCCACACCCGGGAAAATTGAGACAAACCCTGGCCCTCTGACTTCCGAAGAAAAAATGAATAAGTTGCAAGGTGCTATCGAGGCCTTAACAAACGACTTCTGCTGAATCCCAACAAGAAAGCTCGCAGAAGCTAGACGCAATCAATGGCGGGATTGCCAATTTTGGGTTACGGGTTCGTTGACCTCTGCCTTGGAGGCAAAGGTCAACGAAATCACCAGCGTAAAAAAAAATGTTGCTACCCTTACCAAAACGCTGGCTGATGTTCTGCATGAGCCTGCGATTGTGCATGATCACAGGACTTTGCTTACTGAAGGTCTTGACGACATGAGATACCGAATGCGGAGAAACAACTTTATTCAGAAGGGCTTGTCCGAAGGTGAAAACGAGTCGTGGAGTGACACAGAGTCGTTGGTTCCGAACTTCATAAAAGAAAACATCACTGAGAAAGAGCTCATCGGCTTAATCAAAGGTAAACCGGTTCGACCCGGCCGGTCAATGTCAAGCTTCTAAGCTTTATGAGCAAAGATGAGATCCTACGAAATGCTCACAAACTAAGAAATGTGTTGTCTCCGAAAGTTTGGATCTTTGCGGATTTTTACTCAACGTGGAATTCGCTAAGCAAAAGTCGTGGGACTTCGCGTTCCAATTTTAAGACCAGGATATTAGATAAAAGCTATCTTTCGACAAGCTACGTGTTGGAAACCAAATGTATGTGTACGATAATGAAAGCGCTGCTGTCATCTAATTGCTTGTCTCACCACGTGCAAGTCCACGTCCGGCCGAGTGACTCACTCGAAACGAAATATCTGGAGCGGTATCTTGCCCTAGAAATGTACCAAGGTTATCTTTTTTTTTTTTTTCTTTTTAGCGAATTTTTGCAGCTTAGTTTTCAAACAAGATGATTTCGAGTGCATTACTCCGTCATGCGACCCAGATATTATTCTCGGTACAGGAACTTGGTGGACATCCAGTGTCAAGAACTCTGCACTAATCTTAAGTAAAAACTGCAAACTTTTCAGAAAGGATCGAATTCCTATGAGGGGAGGGGGCGTACTCATTGCAGTTAAAAATGATATTCAATGTTTCCTCGGAAAGTGCGATTCTACCCTGGAAATAATCTGTATCCGGGTAGGGTTGAACTTTCGCCACGCTTTGATTGGTGCCTGTTACCGTCCACCGAGCACTATCCCTGGTGACTTTAACGAAAGCTTGCGCGCCTGCCTTAACGCAGTAAAGACTGCTTACCGAAACGATATTCTGATACTTGCTGGTTACTTTAATTATCCAGGAATAGACTGGGAGCCATTCTCAAACTCTGCGCATCGGAGCCACTACAACGAGTTTGTTTGTTTGTTATAAGCTTTTGAAGTAACACAGATGGTGAGCATTCCAACACGGGACCTCGCAACTTTAGATTTGTACTTGATATCTAATGCTGAATATGTAAATTCAACTAACGTCATTGGCCTCATCAGTGACCACGCTGGTGAGCTTTCCTCTGGTGAGCTTTTCTCCACCGCGCCCAACGGATAGAGTAGCGGACGTATGAGGTCATGACTTCGCACATTTACCTATTGATAGCATAGGGGGTGCAATAAACCTCCTCCTCTTGCGATTACTTCATCCTCGCAATCCAAGAGCATAAAGGACCCAAAGCACTACATACGCCCTCGGAAAGGAGCAAAGCCACAAGAACTTCTTATTAAAACATACCCCTACACGTTCCCTTCCTGAGTCGATTTAAAGTTGCCTTCATCATTCTGATGAATTCGGGGAGCACACGAGCGTGCCCTGTATGCAACGCATCAGAAGCCACTCAAAGCTCCCCGTAAACTGGTATAACAAACCATAAAGGACGTGTAATGCACGTACGACAAAGTCTTCCCTCCGGGATTATCAGAATTGTAGAGGCAACTTTAAATATTTCAAGAAAACATGGGTTACCCCGTGCATTGGGGCAGCGATTCTTCTTTTAGTCAAGACATCTATGATTGAAACATATATTTCAGTCAGTTCACTGAAGATAGGAACTCACTCCTGCTCCACGAGATTTGCACACAGGTTCTCCAACTTCCTTCATGAAGGAAAGGCAGCCCCCTGCCTTGGGGATCGTCTGGAGATCAGTGGAATCACCTTGAGATAACACGCCTGAAACAACCAAACGCTAAAGGTGAAATGAAAGTTTTCGTGTTTTTTTTTTCTTTCTATTCCAACGGGTATATTTTTGTTAGGAAGGACTCCTGCAATTCTTAGCGAACAAAGAAGACGAGTTTCGCAACGACACACCTCAGTGTTTAACATATGCCTGCTTTGATGGGCCTTAGTGTTGTGGTGGTCGTTTCGCTTAAATGAAATATGTAGCTTATTCAGGGATCTCAAGTGCCGCAGTCTTAGAGGAAGAGTTGACTGCGGCGATCTGAGGGTTCCAGATGGTTCCTAAGTTCTTGCTATCACTTGCGGCAATTTTCATGTTCGATACAACTTATTCAAAATCTCTGGAAGTCCCCCCCCCCCCCCCCCCCCCCCCCTTCTTGGTTCTTCCTCACAGACTCAAGGACCACACGGGATTAAGTTCACCAGGTTGGCTTTCCGAATAGCTCCTTCGTCCACTCACAACCGGTTTCATTCTGTATTAGCATAGAACAGGGGTGGCCAGGCTGACCCGGACTAAGACCCGCGAGCAAGACCACGAAATTTCCAAGAGCCGCGGGGGGGGGGGGGGGGGGGGGGGGGGGGCAAACTTTTGTCCTGCGCAATGAACGAAACTTGAACTTCTTTTAATCTATCCGAGTCAAAAGCAGTTCAGCTGTACGTAAGGCAGCAGTAGCACACGACTACCAAAGCGCAACCTATCTTTCAATTTAAAACGCATTTCATTTATCTTCTCGGGGAAGTGCTCGTGTGACCGGGAGGGAAACGGGGGTGTGTGTATGTGTGTGTGTGGGCGGGGGGGGGTTAGGGGAAGGAGCCGCGAGCCGCACTTTAACACGCGAAGAGCCGCATGCGGCCACCCCTGGCATAGAATATGTTTATGGGTTCAATTTCGTACGAAGAGCGATACGCTCGTTTGTGACGAAAACGCGTTACACCCAGGCCAAGGCAACATAAAGCATGCCCAACCCGCAGCAAGCAATGCATAAGCATAAAACGAAAAGGTATACTTCATAATTTATCGAATGTGATCACATGTAGGTATCATTAATCGTAACAAGCGAGATTCACGAAGCGGCTCTGCGGAAGTCGCACTGTGCGGGCCGCATCCCGACGCCATCAATCACCGCCAGGATGGAGAGGAAAAAAGGGAGCGAGAGAAGCAACACTAAAGGGCAACTCATGCTGCGGTTCATGCTGCAGAATCAACATCCAAAGAACGAATGTTATCAGTCACCTTCTCCTGCTTGTGGACACAGTGTCGTGTTAATTCTCTGGATAGCATCTTCATTTTCTTGTTTCCATTTCATCAAAGCTTGCTTATTATCTTCGCACGACTGCAAGTAGACAGAAGGATTAGTTGTAGGGTAGATATTTGGCCCGAAGATCCTTCAATTCAAATCCCTTATTTCCAAGTCTGCGTCAAATAATGTATCAGAATGTCATAACAGTGAAAAGAAACTGAACATGCACAAAGTTACGAAACATGCAGCCGTAAGTAGAACTTGGCCTTCTAAAGCTGTAATCTTTACAGCTGTAAACAATATTATATTAGCACGATCCAACAGCGCTTTGTTAGTGTGTTTTCCACTTTCCCGTCCTTTTTGCGCTGTTTTATTTAATACAAAATATGAGCTTTTTGTCAGTTCACAGACGTTCGCAAATCTTCAGTAGAAAAAGTTAGAGCAGGAGCGTGCAAGAAAGAGCTACAAAGCGCGGCCAAATAGGATACTCATTTTTTCAAATAAAGCGAGATACAAACTTTAGAATTTTTTTTAATCCGGGGTGTCCATAGTCTGTGACAGACAGGTTAAGAGTAAAATGGAAGCTCCTCTCACCTCTTTCCAAATGAGCAGATCGAACTCTGAATGCTGAAAAAGATATCGCCTCCCCTCCAGCGTTCGATTTACTCTTAACCTGTCTGCCATAGATTATAGACGTTCCTCTCACCGACTATATATTTAACTGATGTGCTGCACAATAATAATTAAACCCAATGCGGCCATTTTTTTCATACGAGGAATTATTTGAGAGGAAATATGTCACACTCTAGCACGTATGCTGGCGCTTTGAACCCACCTTAGACGAACCGGAAATATCGGATTCTTAACGTATTGTGCTGCAATTCACTTAGCCTTAGTGTGAAAACCTTAGTGTGAAACCTTAGTGTGAAAACATCTACGGATGAACTCGCCGCTGACCACTCGCACCAGGCGGCAATGTCCCGGTCTCATTTGGTCCCGCCGGGTAGATTTGGGCCGTAGGATGCCCCGCCACCCAACTTAGCAGACAAACTTCTGAAAGTTTTGACACTACCTCAGCGCGGCGCGTGTCTCTCTAAAACACAATTTTTGAAGTGCCAAATTTTTTGTTTTGTAAACCAAATACGAAAATCGGTATTTAAATACCTTAATGCCCCCCCCCCCCCCCCTCATACAGACACGCGCACACAAACACACACACATTTCTTGCACGCAGATCATCGAACAAGGCCCCGCATCATTTCGCTATCCGTTCGTACTTCACGTTACGTCATCTATCGGCAGCACTTAGAAGTAGGCGACCACCGTTATGGGACCCTCTGCAAATGCTGCCGTAGATTGCCCGTAACAGGTTCTTCTTTTCTAATTGAGCCGCCTCGGTGGCTGAAAGGCGAGAGCGCTGGCCTACGGATCCCCATGTGGCGGGTTTCGAATCCCGGCCGAGGTGCCCGCAATCTGACGGAGGCTTATTGCGGAGAAGGCGCCGTGTAACCGAACTTTCGGTTGCACGTCAAAA
Organism: Ixodes scapularis; assembly: GCF_016920785.2. NCBI lineage: Eukaryota > Metazoa > Arthropoda > Arachnida > Ixodida > Ixodidae > Ixodes > Ixodes scapularis. The sequence continues at coordinate 18,886 of NW_024609967.1, forward strand.
GATCCCCAGGTGGTCGAAATTAATCCTCAGTCCTCCGCTGGGGCGTGCCAGATGCCCGTCGTTGGTTTAGCACGTAAAACCCCCAAATTTGACTTCTTTTCTAATTTTTAAACGAGGTGAGTTCAATCCCTGATATTTTCATTCAGAACTTTTACTGTGTAACCGCACATCTGTGGTAAACAAGGGCGCGATACGACGAGCTACAGAATTTAACGGACCATGTGGGTTCGAAGTGTTAATGTACATGCTGTAGAGTGTTGATCAATGCTAAGGCGTGACGTCGGTTGCACCAATGATAGCTATGCTATCTTAAAGACGGCTATTCGGTAAATATGGTCACCGAGTTCCTATATTACTGTTCCCAAACCTCATTTTCTAGTCTTTCCCAGCATAAGGATCGCCCCCTTATGCTGGAGGCGTAAACGGGGGCTCTAAGAACGCAGAGCATCTTGACAGGGTCGGTTTGCTGGTGAATGCTGGTATCTTTCTCGGCGGCTAAAATAGCCGCAAGAGGATTTTTTTTATCACACTACTTGCTTTGTAGGGACCACGTAGGGACAAGGTGCCTAAGCGGAGAGCCAGTCGTCTACTTCTAGCGCAGGGGTAGCGGTGATGTCACAGCGACGCCGAGTTCTGGTTGGCCTTGATTGGAAGGATCGTGGGTAGACATGATTGCTAAGTGCCTCAAGGTCTACTTTTTCCCGTCAGCCAATAAGAGCTTTGGGTTCTGGCATCATCTCAACCCCTGTCCACGAAGCAGACGAACTTGCGCTTCGCATAAAGGTAGCCTGCTTCAACTATTTTCTTTTTTGTTAGGGTTAGCGTAGTATTCACAGTAGCTTTGTTCGATTCACCTGCGCCAATGTAGTAATATGTAGGGAGGCGTACTTCTGGTCGTATCTCAATACACGTACCGAAAGTAGACTTCCCTACACATTTCTGCACGAGTGAAGGTGAATCGAACGACGCTAGCGTTGCAACGCTTCACCTTGCGTTTCTTTCGCACGTGCTCTGATACGAAAGGAACACGACACGAAGTGACGCGCAAGTAGCTTTGTCAGCGTTAGAGTGACGTGGAAGCTACGTCAGCCTTGATTACGAAGCACATAATATTGTTGACACAGAGACAGGCGACAGGGAAAGGACTTCAGTAGCTCCGTCTTCGTCACCATTTTTAAATTTGATTCCTCACGTATAAACAATGGTGAGCAGGCTTAAAATGCAAGTGAAAAAAAAAAGAATTTGGGTATTTGAGGAGCGGCACCCAAAGGTATTTCCGGGAGATGTCCTGTTAGGCGATATATGAAAAAAAAAAAAAAAAAAATTACAGGCAAGGCTTACGTTTTTTGCTCGGAATCGGCTGCAAAGCTAGGTATTTCCTGCCCTCTGAGTCGTTCAGGTGACCAGAAGATTCCTCTTGGGGCTATTTTAGCGGCCGAAAAAGATACCCACATTGATCGGCAAATAGCCCCACTGTGGTGTTTGTGGTGCGTCGAGCGAGCCGCAACAATAAGAGCCAAGTGCTTTGCAGTGAGCACCTGCTGCCACATCCCATGGATAACCAGCAGCTTCACCCCAAAATGGCGTTCTAGGTTCACTGAAATGACGCATTATGCAAGAACCATCCAAATGGACGGAGCAAGTGGAGTCAGTGGGAACTCCTACATGTTCAGCTTAGCCGCGTCAGCACAGTCACGCGGAAAAAAACGGGTTGCGCTGGACGACTCTGTTGACGACGAAGGCAACACCTATTGGAGTGATAGCAGACTAGATTTATAATACAATATGCGGAGAGCAAGTCTTCTTCTTCTTGCGCAGGAGTTGCTGTGAAGTCAGATCGACGCCGAGCTGTGATTGGCTTTCATTGAAATAGTTGGTAGACTTCAATGCTAGACGCCTACATTGAAGTGTACCCACAATCTTCTTGGTTTTTTTATGAGCCAACAAGCGCTCTTCGTTCCAACGTCACCCCAACCCCTGTGCAAGAAGCAGCCGAACTTGTCCCCCGCATAGCCTCGCCGGTTTATGGAAACAAAGATCCTAAAATAAAACTGCCCTTATGCTTCAATAAATACGATGCAGTTACCGCTTCCCTGAGCCAATAAAGAGTCTTAGTGTAGTGGTTTGAGGGGTGTTTTGTAGTCTATTGGTCTTCACAACAAATATCTGTAGATATGTAGACCAGGATTTTTTTTTTTAATATATACTCGTTAACGACAACTTTAGGTGCTCATTTAACAGCAGCGAACATTTGGGAAGAAATATTTTTAGTAGGGCTGGGCGTCGATTAAAAATTATAACCCGATTAATCGCTACCCTTTAATCGATTAATTAATCGATTAATCGGTTGACTTTAGTAAAAAGCAAAAGTAGACATTTTGTCCTTACAATTTGTTTTATTGTATGATAAACGGCGCATATATACAAACTTAATTGAGAATAAACGTTGATGTAACGCTCTCAAAGATCACAACCCCAGCTGCGGAGGCAAAGAAGTTTGTTGACATTTTCCGGCAGGAGCGAGTTTCTTTGTTTGTTGACGATCATCCCTGCTGCGCTGAACAGACGCTCGCAGGGCGTTGAGGTGACTGGGACACACATCACACTCTTCACAATTGGCACAATTTGAGGAAACAGGGAGCCCTGAGCTCGCCACCACTGTAGTGGGTCCAGTTCATCGTCCGTCACCTCGGCCATCGATCGATAAAGCGACACATGGCAGGAGATGGTGGGTTCTTCATTTTCCTCCGAGAAAACGTATTTTCTTTTTTTCTTGGGCGTTAGATCAGTAGAATCGTCCGAAGACGCATGTGTTAGCTGGGAAAGCCTTTCCCACACAAGTTCGCGGCGATCTTTTTCGATGCATGCGAGGCTCTTGAAACGAGAATCGAGACACGTTGCCAGTTCATAGTCGTTGTATTGCGGCCACGCGCGAAGCCTCTCATCGATAGAGTCCACCAGCATGGCCTTGAAGCGGCAGATGAGGGCAGGGTCACAGTCATTCGTCTTCATTTTATTCTTTAGCAGTTTTAAGGCTGGAATAAGTACAGACCGAGTAACGTACTTGTCCCCTCCAAGGAGCTCAGTAATGTCGAGCAGGGGCTTCAAAACTTCCCGAAGCTACTCCAACATGTCCCAATCGACGTCTGTGAGGTGGGGAATCGACGATTTAATGGTACTGCTGTCCTCCATGGAGCGGCGCAAAGGCTCCTTCAGTTCAAGCAGGCTGGTTATCATTATGTACGTGCTGTTCCACCTTGTTGCGATGTCCTGCTGAAGCTTCTTCTTAGGTGCTCCGAGTTCAGCGGCATGTTTTGAAAGGACGGCCTGGTTGTTCGAACTGTGCTTAAAGTGACCCACAGTACGACGACAGGCGGCTAGCAGTCGCTCCACACCCGTCACGCTGAGCGCCTTGTGGACGCACAGCTGAAGCGTGTGAGCTGCGCACTTCAGACTCTGAAAGTTTGCTCTCTCCACCCCAAGACAGATGTTGCGGGCGTTATCGGTACAGACAGCTTTTACCTTTTCAACAATTCCCCAATCTGTAGCAGTCTCCAATACCTCACTGGCACATTGTTCCGCTGTATGGCGCTCAGGTACGTTTCTCACCTGCAATGTTGCCGATCGAAGCATCCAGTCGTCGTCGATCCAATGCGCCGTTATCCCGAGGTAGGCGTCATTGGCGATGGAGGTCCAGAAGTCCGCTGTTAAGCTGATGAAGCTGGCTGCCGAGAGTTCTGCTTGAAGACGCTCCCGTCTCGAGGTATACAGGGCATCCACCTTGGCACTCACTGCACGACGGGACGGCGGCTGGTAAGACGGAGAATCCAAGGCAATCTGAAGAACTTTCGCTAGTCCGTGATCTTCCACAATGTTGAGAGGCCGGCTAGAAGAAACAAGCCAAGATGTAAGGGCTTGTGCAATAGTTTCTTCTTTCTTCAGAGAAACCGGCCTCGAAGAGAAAACGTCGATAGTCGTCTGCTTTTTTGCAGATGATTCTTGTCGCAGCGAGATGCTTGGGTGCTTAGCTCTGAGATGGTATTGAAGCGAGCTTACACTTCCGCTATATGCGAAAGCTTTTTCGCAGATGAGGCAGTGAACTTTCTTTAAGTCAAAAACTTCGCCCGCGGAGTTTACTTTAAACCCGAATTTCCCTGAAAGGTTGCCCTTCATACTCCTGTATTCGTCCGTGCCTGCGCAGGGTGTTGTGATGAGATACTTCTCAAACAAGTGACTGCGGCGCGACATGAAGGGAAGAGGAAAGACGGGGGCAAGGGAGACGGGGATAATTGGGGAGCGTTGATCCGTCGAGGACGTCCCTGAAGGTGTTATAGGAGTAGTACATGAAGGACAAAAACAGGATGAAACATCTTCGTCGTTCATGTAACTTTACCCGCACGCTCTAATTTCACGACGTCCTTGAAGCTTTCAACAAACAGAAAATCCCCGGCGAAGGAAAGGCCCCTTTTTACGGGGAAAAGGGAAACGAGCCCATCCGGCTGAGCGCGGCGCCAACTCGTCAAAGACGACGAGAGAACGGGGGAACATCTGGAAGCACTTTGCCACGGGCAGTGCAGGTCCGCCAAGGTCGTTGCGTCAAGAGGCAAAAGCGACGCCGAGAGAGAAATTCCAACCACGCATATAAAACACAGGGTCGAATACTGAAGCAAGCCACGACCACGGCCGGCTTTGCACCACGCTGAACGAGCGGAGAGACGAGCGAGGTCACGTTGGAGCGACCGCAAGGACGGAGCATAACCCACAATGGGTTATGCTCGTCGCTGCAAACCCGCAAGCCAACATGCTTGCGTGCCTTCAAAAAAAAAAAAAAAAAAAAAAAAAAAAAAAGCTGCTGCGTGTGTTTAAAAAGAGCGCGTAGCTATAACGTCCAAATTCATGACCGAGGTCACGGGACTTCCGTAAAGCCTGCTTTCATTCTGCTTCTGTTTTCGCTTTTTTCTTCCAATCCCGCGTGACTCACGACGAATGATTTGTTTGTTGGGTGTTACGTACGAGGTGAACAAGGAGCAAGTTTGTATGTTCGTTTTAGAGGGAACGGCACCAGGAGAAAGGAAAAAAAACGTATATTTATTTACTTTTGTTCGCCTCATTTTAACCGATTAACTGGTTAAAAAAATTGATCGCGATTAAAGCATTAATCGATTAATCGGGAGGTTAATCGATCAATTGCCCAGCCCTAATTTTTAGTATGAAATTACTCATGACGCTGCCGAAACCAATTTGAGTCCTAAACTACTCTTCACATTGGTGGCACTCATACCTAAGAGTGGTTTTAAAAATTCTAAACTTTCGCAGCCCACGCATCGCCAAATGTCAAACTTGCTCTCCAAAAGTCCATCTAACCGAAAATTCATTTTTTTTTTTGTGGCAAAATCTTGAACAATTTTATATATTTCTCTTTAGAACGATCTTTCACAGAAATACTGAGAGGACAATCGTATTTCTTAGAAATCACCGGACTACGGTTGCCCTTTTCAACCAGGAATGTATTGTACTGCAATATGTTATGAACTAGGAAGATCATTATATCCAGGTAAGAGAAAACGAAACTGAGAGCTGTTTGATTAATATCAAGAACAGCGAGTGACTGAGTTTACCAACAAGAAGGGAAGGGTAGGAATTAAATATGTTGCATCTACTTACAAAACGTCCACTTCGACAGGGTATATTTCTGGGTAGTGGAACCCTCACATTAGATTGCTCGCATTGAACAGAGCAGTCATTTGGGGCCCACTGGTCAATACCCTATAAATATGTGGTAAGGCTTTACTGGCGAAACCAACGTTATCAACATGGTTACATATCTGTTAATCACATTTTGCATTTTAAAAGGCGTGGTGAGAATACCAGAATTTTCAAGGTTAGAGCTTATAAACCTTTGCTTTACTACTAAAGATTCTGTCAACCTGTGGACGATTACAATATGACAGAGTACCTCGACTTTAGAACTCACTATGCTGTAAACAGTTTAATCCGATGTTTCATTGACAGTTCGGACGTTCTTTCCATAAAAGGATTAGGTCCAGTCGATCAGTTGTTGTCGAATTTGTCTTGTCATTTGGCGAACTTTTATTGTCGTTAATATTAAAACATTCTGGTCTTATAATGTTAGACTATAATGTTAGCCTGACAGAGGAAATAGGTTCAGTGAACTACGCAGAATAATTCAGAAAACGCGGGGGCTTTGTAGGGTTCTAAACTTCCAGACTGATTACTGCAAGCTCCAGGTGACGTTGAGACGAGCCGTATGTACAGTCTCCGGCAATATGAAAGACCCACTGGGAGCGCGTGGCCGAGGCGGTGGCTGGCGGGGGCGCTGCGAGCGCTCCGGGCAATTCCATTCTGCTTCGAGGAAAGGACGCTCCCTCGGGCTCAGCTAAAGCGAAACGCGCTTACCAGATTGTGCTGACCCCGAGTGAGCGTCCTCCCCTCGAAGCAGAATGGAATTGCCCGGAGCGCTCGCAGCGCCCCGCCAGCCACCGCCTCGGCCACGCGCTCCCAGTGGGTCTTTCATATTGCCGGAGACTGTACCTCTACATGAGTTTGGAACTTTTTGGAAAACATTTGAATTTGATGACTGAAGCTTTAAACTGCCATCAAATATCGCGCTAACCAAAGAAGCCATGAAAGTGTACGGCGGCAAGTATGGCAAGACAACACATTTGGTAACATCTAGTAGCAGTAAGATCATGCAGTGGACATCGTTCTGTGCTACAAAGTCATATTAGTTCAACAACATAGCTCCTCTTTAAAAGCCCTTTTATTCATTAGGAAGTTTTTTGGTAAGATGTGCTTTACCAGAATCACATTTTTACTTGCACTTACAAAACGCTGGGACTGTCGGTAGATTCTCAAAGCTCTCCTTCACGATGCCTAACACCTCGATTCATGATTTTTTGCTTGGTTGTTTGCAAATTGCAACTTGCTCGCCCACAACGAAAGGGGAAGCACACTGATATAAAGAGTTGGACTTGGGTCAAACTCCCAAAATCAAAATGTTCACTAATTAAAAAAAAAAAAAGAAACAAATCAAGAGGTACATGCGAGTTGGTATACCGGATCTGTGCGCGCCTGCTCTTTTTCTTTCTTCAATCCCTCTATGCTCCCCAAAACACAGGACACCAAACGATTCCGCGCTTTCCAAAAGCTCGAGACAAGTAACAATGCTTGATTCGGTTATAGTTACTACGATAGTATAATGTCACAACAGGAGAGAACGCTCCGTCTTCCGCAAAAATAAAGTTCCAACACGGAAATCGACTGAAAACGATGTGACAATACCTTGCATGCTGCTCAGAAACAAAAATATGGATATGTTTTGTTTTAGTTCTTGTGTTTCTACAATATTCGAACGCGTCGTCGGTGGAATGCGTATTTTCACTAGGGATCTGTTGCGTTGTTTTATTCGTCTTAAACAAACTAATAATAAAAATATAAAACCTGACATCAACTTTTTTCAAATTTTTTATAACAATGCGAAATACTAGATTCCCAGTTTTACTGTCGTTGGCTGTCGCACTGGAGCGACTCTACGGTGCCGTTGCCTCCCCCGACATCTAGCTAAATACCGTTCAGCTTGGGTACGGCCGACCCATGCTACATACGTTTTGGACTGTATCTTGAAATTCTATTTTTTTTTGTTTACCTAGGACGTAATCGTAGAGTAACGCCGTGAATGTAACGAATTATTTTTTTTTGACGTAACGGTCACTTACTTTATAGAAAAGTAATTTTAACCCTAATTACCTACAATTTCGCCTTTGGTAATTGTAAGTGTAATTCCTCACTTTTTTAGTCTTCTGTACGAGCCTGCCCAGCAGCCCAGCCCAATCCATCTTCCTGGAAGGGATGGCTCGCTCTCCCACCAGAACTACAGTCCGTCTATCCAGAATCCCAGCTTCAAAACATCAGGAAAACCCAAGAGCTCCTCAACCTGAAGGGCTAGCATTGCGAGTCAAGAGTGCCCGGACTAAGGACAACTCTTCAAGAAAGACTTTGATTGTCTTTCTCTCTCTCCCTTCCTCTGAAGCGTGAGAGCAACAGACCTGCCTAGGCCAACGGCGAACGCCAACGCAGATGACTGAATTCACAACGATTGTTCTTCTGGCGCCTCATCTCGATAGGTGTATGGAGCAAACGGCGCACTTAGTCAAAAGTTGACGACCTGGTTGTTTGCTTTCGACCGCGTGGGGTGTCAACTGTGTCACATCCTTCGCCTCGCTCAACAAACACAAGTTCCATATATATATTTTTTTAATAATTAAAACCGCGCCACATTTTAGTACACACACAGACAAAAAGAGCCGAAGTGCACGGCACAAGGCGTTTTATTCTTGGTGGGTCCGAAGAGCGAGTGTTATCAGTCACTTTCTTCTGCTTGTGGACACAGTGCCTTCTTAATTCTCTTGATAGCCTCTTCGTTTTCTTGTTTCCATTTCTGCAGTGCTCGCCTATTATTTTTACATGACTGCAACGAGACAATGGGATTAGTTGCAGGGTAGATATTTTTTTGTTCAGAAGAATAATAGCCCTATCTTGGGCAGTCTACGGCGGCACTCGCAGATGGCGCGTCTCGTCTGCTCAAAGCCGCCGACGTATGTCGGAAGCGTCAAGGGGCCCTAATTTATACGGGGTTACCAAGGGACCGGTGTATCGCCGCCTGCTGCGACTGGCCAGCTTCACGCCGCTTACAACTCGCAGCAGGCGGCAATGTCCTGGTCTCGCTTGGTCCCACCAGGTAGATTAGGGCCCCAAAACGCCCCGCCGCCGAACTTAGCAGCCGATCTTTTGAAAGTTTTGACACTTCATCAGGGCGGCGCGTGTTTCTCTAGAATACACTTTTCGAAGTGCGATAGTTTCTTTGAATAAACTAAATACGAAAAGCGGTATTTAAATACCCCCCTCACACACACACACACATTTCTTCTACGGACATGATCCAACGAGACCCCGCATCCTTTCGCTATCCTTTCGTACTTCACGTTGCATTACCTATTGGCAGCACGTGCAAGTAGTCAAACACTGTTATATCACCGTCTGCAAATGCTGCCGTATATTGCCCGAAACAGGGAATCTACGGCAGCTCTTCTGATTTTTCAACAAAACGAGTTCACCCTTCGATATTTTCACTCAAAACGTCTACCATCTAACCCCGCATCTGTGGTAAATAACAGCGCGGTACAACGAACAACCGAGTTTTACGAACCCAGTTGGTTCGAAGCGTTAATGTACATGCGGTAGAGTGTTGATCAATGGTAAGTGGTGACGTCGGTTTCACCACTGATATCTATGTAGTCTTAAACATGGCTATTCGGTGAATACGGTCACCGAGTCTCCATATAACCATTCCCAAACCTGATTTTCTAGTCTTTCGCAGCATAAGGATCGTGCCAACTATGTTGGAGGTGAGAACCGAGGCTCTAAGAGCGCACTCTTCACAGGGTCGGTTTGCTGGTGAGCACTGGTATCTTTTCCGGGGGCTAGAATAGCCGCAAAAGGATTTCCTGATCACATGACTGGCTTTGTGGGGACCAATTATGGACAGTGTACCTATAAAGGTAGTCTGTTGTAGCTATTTTCTTCTACGTTGGCATGGTTAGCGTAGCGTTCACAGTAGCTTCGTTCGATTCACCTGCATCTCCTGCACCGGTGCAGTAAATTGTAGGGCGGTGTGCTTCCGGTCGTATCTCAATGCACATACCGGAAGTACACTGCCCTACACTTTTCTGCACGAGTGCCGGAGCTCCGAGAGTACGTGCTCAAGTGTAAAAGGAGAATTAAACAAAGGGACGTGCTCACGCAAGTAGCTTTGCCAGCGTTAAGCAGGCGAGACATGAGTGATAAAAACTTCGTCGCGTGGTGATTCCCAGAGCAACAGCTAATGACGCTGTGACGTCGATCTATGCCAAGCCGCCACGTCACCCCGGGTTCACTAAAATGACGCATTAGGCAAGAGACATCCAAATAGAAAGAGCAGGTGGAGTCAGTGGGAACTCCTACACGTTCAGCTTAGCCGCATCAGCCGCAGTCACGCGGAAAAAAAACGGGTTGCGCTGGACGAGTGTGTGGACGACGAAAACAGCACCTATTAGAGTGATAGCAGACTAGAGAAAACAATATGCGGAGAGCAAGTCGTCTGCTTCTTGCGCAGGAGTTACGGTGATGTCAGATCGACGCCGAGCTGTAAGTGGCTTTGTTTGAAAGAATAGTGGGTAGACCTCAATGCTAGACGCCTATAGGAAGCGAGCAAGCCGGCCGTGTCGCGGCGGTCGCCTATTGTTCGCCGCCACCTGGCGGTAGCCGCCGCAGGAGCATCGGGCAGCAATGACGACGACAAGCACGGCGGAAAGTGTCCCCGTCGTGATTACGACGGAATTTAAGGCAGTTACGAGTTCGGAAATTTCCTTCGGAAGCCGGTGCCGCCGGCTCAGAATCATCGCGGAGTAATAGCAACGAACAGCACAGAGGACAGTGGGCGACTAAGAATCCGGAAAGCTTCTTCGGTAGCCGGTGCAGAATCATCGGGGGGAAGTAGTGGCGATTAGCAGCACAGCGGACAGTATTCCCGGAGTGATTACGACGGGGTTAAGGCGGTTACGAATCCAGAAAGCTTCTTCCGTGGTGCCAATATGACGAAGAGAAAACTGTTTCATGAATCTGGCCGCGTGTGCGACGTGAAGGAGGTCCGTTTCGACGGACAAGTGGATGTCACGGAGCGCTGTACTCTGCAAACAAAATTAAGCGCGCCCGCAAAAAAATTTTGTTGGCGTTGAGTGGACCGCGGTAATTATGTACGTTTATTTCTGAATCAGCTTGACAATAACTGGAAGATTTTTTTTTTCGCGCCGTTCCGCGATTCTCTTTACTGTCTTCCTGTAGGCTGATGGAAACATCCAACGGTAGGCTTAGGAGGGCGACCGCATTCCGCTTCTCGATTCCGGTGAAGTATTTGCTGTATACTTTAGAGTTTGCCGTCGGTGTCGATGCTGTTCCATCGTCGCTAGAAGAGAAAAAAGTTAATTGTATTATTCGTCAGCAGCTTAAACAAAGCGCGAACTGGAAGGTAAGAAACACCACTAACCTGTATGGACGCACATGTCGTACCCAGGTCGCGCAGTACTCCGCCTCGTACGGCTTCGAAGGAATGATGTAGTACTTCGTGCCGTGCGCGATCTTGCCGACCACGCAGCAATTGTTGCGGCTTTCTTGGTGCGGAATCGCGGAATAGCCATCTCAGAAATTACATCGCAAACCCACTACAACGCACAACCAACGCAGCGACTGGCAGAAGATGCCCGATGCAACGGACCTGTTTGCCGCTAGGGGCGCCCTGGTCGGGGCTTGAATTAGATCCGCACAGTTCCTATATTGAGGAGGACATTGAGAAAGAAGCACACGAATTTGTCCTCCACATGGCCTCGCCGGTTTATGTAAACAAAGATCCCAAAACAAAACTGCCCTTATATATGTTTGTATGAATACGATAAAATTGGCCACCTCTCTTATCCTATGAAGGAGTCTGAGGGAAGTGCTATGAGGGATGTTCTGTCGACTATTGGTCTTCAAAACAAGTATCAGTATATATGTGAAACAATCTATGTGTCTAATAAATACGCATTAACGTCAACTTAGAATGCTCGTCTAACAGCAGTGAATATTCTATAGAAATAATTTTGGTATGAACGTACTCATGACGCTGCAGAAACGCTCCGAATCTTAACAGTATACTTCTCTTCACCTTGGTGGTAGGCACACCCAAGAATGGCTTTAAAAATTACAAAAAAAAAAAAAAAAAAGTTTTGTTGTCCGTCTATTTCTTCATTTAGTCTTTTTTTTTTTGTCTTAACAAGATCTTGAATATTGCTGCGCGCGCAGCTGGCCCAGTAGGCAGCGCGCGCGTGGCCTAACGGTTATCGCGCTTGCCTTACACGCAGAAGGCCAGGGTTCGATTCCTGGGCGCGGCTTTTTGTTGACACTGTACTGTGATGTTCTGGTGAATTCGAGAACCGTCTTACTGATTCGAGGTTAGAATGTTCTACGCGCCGAACCTTCTACGCCGAACGATTCAGAAACGATCCAGCTAATGTGGCGAACTTGTGCCAACAATAAAAGGGTACAAAAGATAATAACAGAGCGTCGCGGGCGTCGAAGTCGGCGTAGCAGCAGAGTCAAATGCTGGGGCGAAACTGAGTCCGCTCGCCTTGCGGAATCCCTTATGTACCCTTATGGGTTTCTGGATCGTTCGGCGTAGAAGGTTCGGCGCGTAGAACATTCTAACCTCGAATCAGTAAGACGGTTCTCGAATTCACCAGAACATCACATTACAGTGTCAACAAAAATGTGTAGCCGCGCCCAGGAATCGAACCCTGGCCTTCTGCGTGTAAGGCAAGCGCGATAACCGTTAGGCCACGCGCGCGCTGCCTACTTGGCCAGCTGCGCGCGCGGCATTATTTCATATTTTTATCTTCAGAACGAGCTTTCACTAAAATACTGTGAGGAAAATCTTATTTCTAAGGAATTGCGAGACTACGGTTCTTTTTTTCAATTAAAAATATATTGTGACGCAATATATTATGAACTCGAAGGATCATTATATCAAGGTAAGAGAAAGCGAAATTGAGGACCTTTAGATCAATACGAAACAGAGAAGGTGACTGAGTTGAACAACAAGAGAGAGAGGTTAACTATTTTGCGTCTATACTTACAAATGTTCCCTTTTTACAGGATATGTATCTGGGTAATGAAATCATGACTTCAGAGGACTTGCATTGAACAGAGCAGTCATTAGGGGCCCACTGTTCAAAGCCCTAAAAATATTTGGGTAAGTTTTACTCCCGGAATCAACGTTGTTACGCATATGTTAGGCACTGGTGACAACACTTAAATTATCAATCAAGGTAAAAGCTATCGCACCTTTGCTTTACTAATATATATCAACCTGCGTGCAGTAACAATATAACGGAGTACCTCGACTTCATAACTCAATATAAACACTTTAAAGCGATGTTTTATTCGCAACTTGAAAGGTCTTTTGACAAAAGGTTTAGGTCCAGTTAAGCAGTTGTTGTCGACTTTGCCCAGTGATCCGCCAAACTTTGATTGTGAAAAACAAAACCTTCCAGTCTTATAATTAGGGTTCGGAGTTTTCGGTTTAAACCGATAAAAACCGATAAAAGTACGCCGAATCTATTTTCAGAAATTCGGTTTTAACCGAAAAAGGTCAGTTTGTAGGTTCGCCATTTTCGACTTAAACCAATAAAAAGCGATAAAAGTACGTCGATTTCATTTTCTAAAATTCAGTTTTAACCGGAAAAGGTCACTTTGGCCTTCCAGTCGTACCGCAGAGCCGTGGCCAAAAAGTGGAACGACAGTGCCGACCAAAACGTGTCCGAATGTATGGGATACACGAATGCCATCATGACGTTATGGTTTAATGTGCGCATCATCGATCGGAACTTGAAGTCCGAAATGCCCCATGACTTTCCCATGTACGGGCCTGTTTTCAAACTTGTTGTAAGGAAGACTGGATGCAAGCTCTGCATGTTGTGTTGTGCTTCAAAACGTCGCACCGTGTCTCTTTTGGCGGTCACAACTGGTTGATTGGCCGATTTTTGCTCAGGCAGCGCTTCATCCCCTCAGCCCGCCAGTGCCCAGTGTTAGCGTTGAGAGGGAATTCTCGAAGCTCAGGGTCATATTAACAAAAAAAAAAAAAAAAAGTGCGGATCAACGAAGCAAACCTGGGAAAGTACATGTGTGTGTACTATAATAAGAGCACGTAATCCCGATGCACAGAAGGTAAAGTTCCATGTGTATTGAGCATAGGGTTCATATCTGACTTGTTTGTACGTCCGTCTTTTTTTTGTTGTTTCTTTTACAGTTGCACACATTTGCCAAATAAAGTGTGGATATCTTTTTCAATATATCTGTGCAGTTATTCTTTGAGTGATCACAAATATCAAAGCTACAAGGATCGTCTGATCCGGTGTCCGTTAGTGTTTATTTTAATTCACCGAAAGAAGCCGATAAACTTTTTTGGGCATAAATATACACCGAAAAAAACCGAAAATTGAATTTTAAAATAAACACCGAAAAAAGTACGCCGAATTTTGAAATAATAGAAACCGAAAACGCGGAACCCTACTTATAATGTTATTATGACAGGGGTTATAAATAAACGCTGAAGCACCAGAAATACCCCGCGTTTATCCAAAAATCTTTTTGTCTTAGCCTCTTCTGAAACAAGCCTTACAAAACATCAATTTAGGCGGGAATAACACGAACGACTTTTAGAAGGTCTAGGACTCTAGGTGGTAGATGCCAAAATTTTCACACCTCAAATTACAACCTCTAGAAAAATTAGTATGACGTTATAAATGTATGTATTAGCTAAACTAGACGTACGACTACCGACGCATTCCGGCTTCTCCACCTTACCTCCCAGACAAGGCCGACCCTGCACCATCAAGGGCCTTGGGCGAACTACGGCCGACATAGATGCGAACTAACATAGCCACTTCGCGCTACTAAAGAGCCCGTCGTCTGTTCGCATCTTACCCGCTCCGTTACAGGAGAGCGCCCGCGAGGTTGCGCCACCAAAACATCTCGTCGCCAATAGTTCGCCCGTTAGTATTTAATTAGCATTCTATTTGAATTATTTATTTTATTTTCGTCGGGCAACGCTTGACGTGTCTTTATTTTTATATTTTAAACGTTTTGCATATTTATTAATAATTTCTGCTATAGTCCGTTACAGGGTAAGAAAAGTTTTTGAGGGAAAGGAAGGTTAAGAGGAGGAAGCAGACAGAATCCTGGAGAAAAGAGAAGGAAACCTCCTCCTCTCTTCATCGTTAAGTCGTCTTGCTCCTCCTCATCATTCCTTTCCCTTTCAAACTTTTCTTAACCTGTAACTGACTATAGCGAAGTACAGAATGCCCGCATGCGCATAAGGCATCCCGGCATGCTTCAGTTGAGTGAACCTATTTAACTTGAGTGAGCACTTGATTCTTAGATTCGTAGGTGAGCTTTTCTCCGCATAGGACAGTTTTGTGGTGAGCTTTTCTCCGATGAACTTTTCTCCGCTGAGCTTTTTACCGGTGAGCTTTTCTCCACCACTCCCAATGAATAAAATGTGTGAGGTCACGACTTCGCACAGTTACCTATTGATAGCGTAGCGATTGCGCTAAACCTTGTACCCTCGCGATTACTTCATCCTCGCAATCGAAGAGCAAAAAACCGAAAGCACTGCATACGCCCTTGTATATAAAGCAAAGGCACATAAACTTCCTATTAAAACATACCCCTACACGTTCCCTTCCTGAGTCCATTTAAAGTTGCCTTCATCATTCTGATAAACTTTTGGAGCACACAAGCTTGCCCAGTGCGCACGCATCAGAAGTCACTCTAAGCTTCTCTTAAACTAGCATAACAAATCATAAAGGACGTGTAATGTACGGACGACGCACTCTTCTCTCCGGTATTATCATAATTATCGAAGCAACTTTAAACATTTCAAGAAAATATGGATTACCCCGTGCATAGTGACACCGATTCTTCTTTTTGTCAAGACATCTATGATTCGAACATAAATTTCAGTCAGTTCACTGCAAATAAGAACTCACTTCGAATCCACGAGATCGGCACGCAGGATCTGCAGCTTCCTTCATCGAGCTTAAGCAGCCTCTTCTTGCCTTAGGGGTCGTTAAGACATCTGAAGAATCACCTTTAGATAACAGGCCTGAAACAACAAAACGTTAAGGGTAATATCAAAGCTTGTATTTTTTTTTATTTCAACACGTATATATATATATATATATATATATATATATATAGATATATATTTCTTCCTGCAATTTTTGAACGAACAAAGAAGACAAGTTTCGCAACGACAAACTTCAGTGTTTAACATATGCCTGCTTCGATGTGGAACACCCCAGAAGACTCAGAGTTGTGCCGTCGTTTCGCTTAAATTAAATATGTAGCTTATTCAAGGATTTCAAGTGCCGGAGTCTTAAAGAAAGAGTTGACTGCGACGACTTGAGGGGGGTGCCCGGAAAGAAAACATGCTGAACTTGATGCCGTGTGGTCCTTGAGTCTGTGAGGAAGGGCCGGGGGGGGGGGGGGGGGGGGGGGGTGAGAGCGCTTACCAGAGATTTAATATGTGTTCGAACCGAACACAAAAATTGCCGCAAATGGTAGCATGAACTTAGGAACCACCTGGAACCCACCACCCTCAAGGGGTGGTTCTCATTTGAACCCGTTCGCATCTCTACCTTCTCGTTTTTACCTTCTCATTTCAACCCAGCGCAAAACAACTTTCGCGTTTCTCCCTTTCTCATTTAAACCGTTCTCAAAACAAACTTTCTCATTTAAACCCTTCTCAAAGCGACTTTTCTCATTTTAACCTTTCTCATTTCAAATTTTCTCATAACATACTTTCTGCTTTTGACCATTGTCAGAAAGACTTTTCTCATTTTAACCTCTCTCATTTCGAACCCAAATTAATCCAACATCATGATCTCGCAATCTTTCTGCGGTGTTTATGGCGAATTCGGGTAATTAATTGCCTTCGAGCCCTTGCCTGTGCCACCGGCGACCAAAAACGCGCCAGCGGCGCATCACGTGACCCTCTCCACCCGAATGGAAAGCACAATGAACTGGCGTTTTTATTTGACTGAGCCGCGAGCGAGCTCTGTTAGCTTCTTCAATCATTCTATGGTACTATGAGCATGGTGCATACGCCAACAACATAAATTACGACTCTTTGAGATGTGTGTAAACAGAAGCGGCTTCACAAAACTTTTCAAAATATTGGCATTACCGTAGTCCGTACAGCTGACAGAATATTAAAATATAAAATCAATGAAAGGGCAGATGTATAAATCAGTGTGGTGCTGCCCGCACGCGCGTCAAATTTCAATAAACTTCGTTTGGATTTTCGATTAACTGTGGCCACGGAGGCTTGCCAGCGTAGCTTTCCATATTCTGTTTACTGTTAGCAGAGAGTTTTAGTAGATCGTTCCCATGACTCCGATAACGATACCCGATACTCCGCCACCGCCTCCCTTGCGCATGCATAGTATCGTCATCGGGGATATCGGGGGTATCGGAACGATCTACTAAAACTCTCTAGTACCTTTCTTGGAATCCTCTGTCTTCTCATTGCACCCACCCTCCTTGAAATTGTAATGCGTATTCAAGTTTCAAACTGCATCACTATGAATACTTTTTTACAGCGGTGTAATAACTTGTTATTACAGAGTTGTAAAATAAAGTGATGTATGATGCAGCCCGTGTCTCAGAGCAAACATACCTTGCTCAGGCTGGATAAATTCTTCCAAAAATGTTGACTTTCCTTTAAACATAAATTATCTTTCTCTTCGTTGTTTTTGCTGTCTTGTCTCAGAGCACAAAAGGGTGCCTGTCTCGATGGCTTCGTTTGCCACTCGAACCCGCTATTTGCCGCCTCAGCGAGCATTGTTTCGTTTGGTTCCCTATCCCGATTCGGATGTGACGATACCGGATACAGTCTGGCATACTAGCTGCCCGACCTCTTGGAGTTCGGGAAAACTTCTGCTGGTAAATTGCCGGTACACGCCTGAGAAGCGCAACCCGAAAAACTTGCAGCCGCCAGCCTTTGACCACGCGAACGCCATTGCCGAAGATATATATATATGGGAACACATTTTTTTAAGGGAAAATGACCACCCGAATCGGCCATTACAAGCAAAAACACACGACTACACAATGATCCATCTGCTCCACACGACGACATCTTAACGACATACAGCGACAGAAGAGAAATGAAGTACCGAATCTGCGCCAGCACTTTTGAAACCACGTCACCATGTGACCACGTAGCTACGTCAACAGACTCCGGGTGGCACGCAGGCATAAGGAAAATTGTTTCATGTGCTATGCAAGAGATGGTGGCGCTTCGCTTCATCTTCAACCTTCATCCTCAACTGTTTTTCCTTCTTTCCATACCTCACTACGGTGTTCAAATGACAACGGGTTCAAATGAGAAAGGGTCGAAACGCGAAAGGTTAAAACGCGAAAGCAGTTTTGCGAATGGGTTCAGACGAGAAGGGTTCAAATGAGAATGGGTACAAATGAGACGGGTATAAATAAGAAAGGGTCGAAACGCGAAAGGTTAAAACGAGAAGGGAGTTTTGCGAATGGGTTCAAACGAGAAGGGTTCAAATAAGAATGGGTTGTTTCGAGATACACCCGGCTTTCCGGATAGCTCCTTCGTTCACTCACAACCGGACCAGTTTTGTATTAACACAGGATATGTTTATCGGTTGGATTTCATGCAAAAGCGATACGCTGGTGTGTGACGAAAAAGCGTTACAGGCAGGCAAAGACAACATAAAGCATGCCCAGCCCTTAGCACTCAATACACAGGCAAAAAACGAAAATTCATAAATTATCAAATGCGATCCCATCTACGTATAATTAATTGTATCAGGCGATATTCACGAAGCGGCTCTGCGGTAGTCGCATTGTGCGGGCAGCATCCCGACGCCATCGCCCAGCGCCAGGATGGGGAGGTAAAAGGGAGCGCGAGAAGCGAAACTAAAGGGCAACTCAAGCTGCGGTTCATGCTGCAACATCATTGTCCAAAAAAAGAGTGTTATTAGTCACTTTCTCTTGCTTGTGGACACAGTGTCCTGTTAATTCTCTCGATAGCCTCTTCGTTTTCTTGTTTCCATTTCAGCAAAGCTTGCCTATTATCTTCACATGACTGCAAGTAGACAGCAGGATTAGTGGCAGGGTAGATATTTGGCCTAAAGATGCTTCAATTAAAATCACATATTTCCAAGTTTGAATCAAATATTATTTAAAAGAATGCCATAAAAGTGAAAATAAACTGAACATTCACAAAGTTACGAAACATGTATAGCCGTAAGACTAACTCGGCCTTCTAAAGCCGTAATCTTTGTTATAACCAATATTCTATTACCACTATCCGACAGCGCTTTGTTCGTGTGTCTTCCACTTTCCCTCGTCCTTTTTGCGCTGTTTTATTTAGTACGATATATTAGCTCTTTGCCAGTTCACGGATGATACCAAATTATTCAATATGAAAAGTTACAGCAGGAGCATGTAAGAAATAGCTACAAAACGCGGCTAAATAGGGCACAGGTTTTTCAAATAAAGCAAAATACTAATCCAGAATTTTGTAATCCAGATTGTCCCCCTACACTGTAAACTTTTTTACACCCTTAAAGGTGTAGTGGTACTCAAAACACCCTTTTAACACCCTGATTTTTAACGTGAAGGGTGTTAGAAGGGTATCCACACTACTGAAACACCCTTCTTACACCTTTAAATAATGAAAGGGGGTAAGAAGGGTGTTAGGAGGGTGCAAGAAAGGGATTAAGTAATGAAGGTACACCCCATGATGCCGCCAGGGGTGTAAGGGTGTTTGGAGTTTGATCATTGAAAACAATGCCGAGCAGTTTCAGATTAATGCCGACTGCGGCATTAATCTGAAAAACTACGATTCGATGAAGCCAATAAATAACAGTACTGTCATGGCGCTCGTCGTCTTTGTGAGTTTGCAATCACCGGCTAGACCAATCAGGCACAGTGATCCTTTCTGTGCTTGATTGGTCTAGCCGGCAGGAGCAAATGCACGAAGGCGACGAGTGCCATGACGATGCACCTTTGGTTCTGCTTGATTGACTCAGTGGGATCGTGGCGTTGTGTAACAGATAACTGGTTCTGTGGGTTCACCCTGAGTTTAGGAATTCGGAGCACACAGACCAGGCTGCTGTTTTGAACATTATATTATATTCATATGTTCGTCGGTGTGCTCGCTCACGATTGCATTCGTTGCCTCGAAGGATGGGCAAGCGATGAGTGGTCCCGTCGTTGGCTGCTGACTCGCAGGTGTCAGCAGGTGTCCCCAGCCGGTCTCCTTTCCGTGTTCTTGACTGCCATTATTCCTTTCGGGGGTTTCGCGTATTCGATACATCCGCATCCTCTTCGGTACCCGACTGTACCTCTTTTCTCTTACATCCCCAGAAAGCGAAGGCCTCAATGGTTAGCTCTCACCCTTCCCACGCGTTCTCTCCGTAGTCCCGCTACGCCGCTGTATACCTTTGGACTCCAAGGTCCGGTCGTTCGGCAGGAAACGCCACAAGGCGAGGGCGGCGAGACCAAGTCTCAAGAACTCGGTGGCGCCGCTCTGTTTTTCCGTGCGGGCACTTGTGGCCAACTGGAGAGGTTGCATTCCTTCCGGGTCTACTCGGCCCAAGTTAACCTCACAGGTGGCTGTGGTCGTACTTAATATTGACATAAGTATAGACATACTCGAAACCTGAAATGCCAATGTTACGTGTATGCTGCATTTCACGGGCATAAGAGCTAGTCAGGATGACACACATGTAAATGTACTATGTGAGCCAACACGCCTCTTTACAAACATGCCCGCGTTTGCTCACACCAGGTGAGGTCACTGCGCATTCGCAAAAACAATCTTCGCTCAAGGTAAATTTTCCGCTTATCCGCTCTGTGGTCAGCACCGCCGCCGCAGCGGCGTGACGCCAGAACCGCCGGATTGTGTATATACATATACAGCTTGAGTAATAAATAAAATAAATGAGTAATGCAAGTTCACTTAGTTACGATGCGTGCTTATAGGATTTGGTATAGATTCCCATTGCTGAAATGTCCTGTTCCTTGTTTCTGAGATTAAAAAAAAAAAAAAAGCCTCGCTTTTTTTGGTCTGATAAGAAATGCAGATTCATATTTACAAATTTTAAATTTTAGCGCGACTCCTAAAACCGAACAATGGAATATTAATTTGTAAAAATAATTGTCTTTTTCCGAAAACTAATTTGTATATTACAACATTAACTAAAATCTGATTTACGTAAAGAAACAGCGAACATTTCAGTATGATTGGGAGCAAATATTTCGAGGTAACTTTTCTACGGCGTGCTGTTTTAGGACAAAAAAAAAGCAAAAAAAAACAAACAAACAAAAAAACACACAACTAAAGCAATGAATACGATTAAATATATTAAAGAAACAAAAATATGGTTCAATAAAATAACACAAATATGTATCTATTTGGGTAGTGCACATGAACCTTGTGAAAGCACTCACAGCTTCTGAAACCAAGGGCGTGGCTTATATGTTCAGGCGTGTAACTTTGTGATGCGTTCTTCGGTGTACTTATATCGGAAAGTGTCGGAGAGATAATAGGATCTAAATAATATTTCGAAGCATCTCTCTATTATATTTTAGAGAACAGATAGATCACAAAAATTTGGGGTTCTCTGTTTATTATGATTTTTTTTATACTAAACAAAGCGATTTGAGGCACTTGCCAACACTGTGAAATCGTTTTTAGCGCAGAAAATAAAAATCGTTTGGATTATTGAATATAGACTGGTACAATCCCTTACATGAACTTGGTTATTAAACAACGCAGGCGAAAGCGTAAAAAAAAACCTCAATGCAAGCCGTCGGTTTAGCCTACGAGTGTTACCCGAATTAAACAATGAAAATGCAGCATTTAAACAAAAAAAAAAAAACACGAAAACCTCTCTTAAACTAAAAGTTTAAGTGGAATACCCATACAGACACTCCTTTCTTTTAGCTTTCGCTTTAACTTTAACTAAGTTTTAACCTAAAACAATATATTAAAAACAAATTTGTTGAAACGCGAATCAAGAAAAATGCAAACGAGCCCCCACCCAAGATATCGAAACCGAAACTACAGCAAATCTTTTTAGAAAGGGCAGGCGTAAGTCGTAGCCAATCCAGCCGAGTGCAGCTGTAGCTTCCACCATGGTAAGGAAAAACTAGCGCCACGAGGCGCTAGTGGCAGAAAGGCGAACATACGTCTGGTCGGAGATTAAAATCGGTCTCGAAAGGCTGCCAGATGGCGCCACCACTGCCGTTGGCGTGCGCCCTCCGTCCTCCTCCTCTCCTCCCCCCCCCCCCCCCCCCCCCCCCCCGGGTTCTTTTTTTTTTTTTTTTCTCTGGTTTGTTTGCTAGGCTGGTGCCGCGCCGACCGCTGTGAGCGGCCAGCACGGCACCGGTCTAGCAGACGAGCCGCGCGCGATATACTTCACAACAACTGCGCTTCGCGTGATATTACCAGTGCAATCAAACAGAAACAGCACGTTCATTGAAATGTATTTTTTTATTGAACCCCATTCAAATGAGTTGCGGTACTTCAAACACGCATCTACAAACTCCGTTGGCAGTCCACCGCCCTCAAAGGGGAACCAAGAACTGTAGTAGGCAGTAAACACAGTAAAGTTGTCAAACATGTAAAACGAAATTAATTACTTTAATGTACAAACTAAGAGAAAAGCACTTATCATCCAATTATCTAAATGACTCTATAAACAACTCGCACAAACTAAACTTCTGAATACCCAAACAAACAAATCAACACCGAAATAAAGGAAAAGGCTTGCAGGTGAGCTGCATAAGAATAAACGATGAATAAACCATAAACAAACTCGCTAATAGGCAATGCAATTAAGAAAGAAAGAACTACTGTTTTGGAGTGTCTACATCTCTGACTGTAGGTGCTTTATCGGTACTCTATCCTAACATATAAACACGAAGCTGTCAAATTAACTGAAGATTGCTCTGACAGCAACTCACCCAGAGGAAGTCCTTGCAGCAACGGATTCGTAACAAGAA
This sequence comes from Ixodes scapularis, assembly GCF_016920785.2. Classification (NCBI taxonomy): domain Eukaryota; kingdom Metazoa; phylum Arthropoda; class Arachnida; order Ixodida; family Ixodidae; genus Ixodes; species Ixodes scapularis. Next base: position 41,578 of record NW_024609967.1, read on the forward strand.
CGGTGGGGCACGCGTTTTTTCACAAACGAATCTTCCCAACTTGCAAACACGGTAGCACCGAAGTGCTCGCTGCACAAACAACGCTGGCGCAGCTTGCTCGTCGGCAAGCCGGGCAGGCTTCCAAAGTCCTGGCGATTTGCATACGCAATCCATTTCGATGCTCTGATGGAAAAGTCGAGTTTCGAACGCTGACAAAAAAAAAAAATTGATATAGAAGTTCACCTGTCGTCTGTTGGAAAGCGGAAGAATGAGCACTCCGAGGTTACTTCGCCGCGCTGTAGACTCCGTAATACGCCGTCATGAGGCACGCAAAACACTCGGCAGAATCTCTGTCAAATTAGAGACGTACATCTCTAATTATTATAAGCGCGCAGCAGCGTCGCACCACACTTTCGATTTTAGCACGCGCGGAACGGTTTGAAAGCTCGGAGTGACGAGCGAGCGCAAACAAAACAAAAAAGACAAAAACGGTCGTTTCCCTTCGCTCTTACTGATTGGTCGGAAGAGCCCAGAGTGCTTCGCTTTCGGTAGCGAAGATCATATACACGTCGCCTGCGCTGAAAATCATAGCGGCGAATATGAGCATAACAGTTTGGTCGGAGTCGGCTGGGTAGACTTACGAATCTGCTCTTTGGATGGACGTACAAGAGAGAAGCCAGCGACGCGGCGCCCCTATCGGCCCAACCGGGAACTCCGGAGCTGCATTCGGATGGCCAATCCCCGTTCTCATTAAAGATGGCTGCTTTCGGTTATTGCTGGAACCGCCGGAACTGCTACCGGAGACGCTTCCTCGTGTGGACGCAATTAAAGGTGAGAATATTTATGCAGCATGCTTGTAGAACATTCTTGATGTGTCCAGGTGTTCAGTAAGTGACTATTGATACCGCTTACACAGTATTCGACTTGTTTAACGCTTAAATGCGGTGGTAGCGAGTGTTATGTACCGGCTGGCTGGCTTCGGTTTTCTCCTTTGAGCCATAACCGCTAAAACTACCTTGGAGTGACGAAAGTGCTCCTGTTTTCTTTTTCGCATTTACGCCGTCGCCTCTTTTCTCACGAACTGTCGAAACTAAACAGTCTGGAAACATGATCGCTTCATCGGTGGGAAGCTGAAGCGGAGGTGTCTTTTTTTTTATTTTCTGCGTCATAAGTTTAAGCATCCATCCGAATCTGTGTATCGCTTTCGCGTCGTCGCTGTTTAACTATTAGTTAATGTTCTCAGCACCAGTTCTTAAATTGTCTTTGCTTGACAACAAATTCGGCGCAAAAACGAGGACAAGAGTGGGACAGAGGCACGGCGAAGTGTTTGTGTCCCTCTCGACCTCATCCGATGAGGTCATGAATTACTGACTAGCGCAATTATTAGCCCTTCGCTCCAAGCCCTATAATTTCTATAATTTTATTTTGAACATGAGATTTTGTGTTTCTTGACATGTGTTTCTTGGTATGATATGTGTTTCTCGGCACGGTGTTTTTTGGTTTGATGTGCGGGGCAAATGTTACCCTGCAGTAGGTATGGCGAACTGTACATACTTCGTAATTTTTCGCGGAGTCGTGATTATACGCCAGTCTCGTGTTTTCAGCTCTTATCATGTTACATAATTGGAAAACAAATAAAAAAATCGAACAAGTACCTGGGCCTTTCTTTTGCTACTGTGATAGCTATGAAATATAAAGTATTACTTAGAAGATCTAGACCAGTTTAGAGCACTAACCCAAGTAAAGGCATGCATGTGTTACAAAAACCGAATAGTTTTCGGATCAGCTATATTCAGTGATCAGCTATATCCAATGTTTTGCACTGAATATAGCTGATCTTGAATCTTTTTCGTTTTGCTATGGACCGAGTCTATCTGCTGTAAACGTGGCTGTTAGGATTGTTCGAAAGCTCAAATGGCTGACTAACGGGCATTAAGTCTTGTAAATTCATTTAGTGTGTTGATTGCTGTATGCGAAATTTTTATTATTCATTATATGCAAATGTTATTGGAATTAAAAAAAAAATCAGAAGAAGGTGCTATAGCCGCTGCACTGGGCTATTGTTAATGTTGATGAAAGTAAACTTCACAATTCGAATGAAAAATCATTTGTTATTTGGCACTTTTTGAGTTTTTTTTTTATTACAGTATTACCTGCATTGAAAAGTGTATGGATGATTTAATGCCGGACAGGCCTTTCAGATATTTTAAATAAATAAATAAATAAATCTTAATACTCCAGAATTCATGGGTCATGCTGATCCGCCAAAAGTTCAAAAATGAGAGACGGAAGCTGGAGACTGACCGTGTGGGCGCAAACCGACCAAGGTTCGGCAGCGGTGGGAAACAAGCAAGGGCGGCAGTCGACGCCGCATCAATGGAGTTATAGCGGGGCAAAGTTGGCGCAACACTGGTCGGTGATTCAAAGCTCAGTGTAACGCACATGTGTTTTTTTAATAAAATTACAATAATCGTCCTTGTTTAATCCATATGCAATCCCAAGGCTTGGCTCTCAGCGGAGAAGACGAATACAGTCTCACATAGCATGAGGCCTTGTTAGTCACGAAGTGGACCAAACCGAACCCCGACAGACAGCAAATGTGCTGCTGGCTTGAGTTGTCGCATTCCGCAAGGGTCAAGCTTGTGCAAGTTAAAAATTGCTGGAGCTATAGACAAGTATCCCTATCTCAGGGACATTGAATGGGTGAGTAGTTTCTTTTGTACGCAATTTGTAGAAGGGCTGTACTTAGAAGAACCAGCTTAGACAAAGCTGCTCTTTTTGTAAGCTGCAATTTTACGAACGTGTTCTCTGAAAACCATAGACATTTTTTTTTCACTGAAACAATTTAACATACATAAGATAATTTAACCCCAAAACTGAAAAAAAAACAAGGATGACAATACTCAAGGGCTGTGTTGTGTCGTCCTTCTTTTTTCCCCAGTCTCTCAGTTTTGTCCTAAAATATGTTCATCCGTCACCAGCTAGTTTGTGTCCTATGTCTTTGTTCATAAAACATTTGTGAAAACTTTAAATCAGGGGCACAAAGTGCTTCAGCAAATTTCTTTTAGGTTAATATTGGCACAAGCTGTCGCTTAACGGTTTCTGACATACTACGAAATTACTCCTCAGAATTAATGTTTTGCATAATTTGTTCAGTCAAACACCATTTTAATTATGACGTTTCTGTCTTTAATAATACCGAAAGTAACTAGCCTGAACCAAGGTTGATCATTGTTTTACATTTCGGAGCTGCACTATATCTATTAACAATCTACTTCAGTAGTACAGTGCAACCTTTAAAGAGATACTTCAACGAAATCTGAAATATATCCGTCGTGTTCAAAAATAGGTTGAATACGATCCTTAATATCCGTAAATGACAATTGCACAATTGTATTTTGAGCCCGGTGGCTGTATTTTTTGTTATAAATGCCCCACTCTAGCAAACGCTCGGAGAAGGCTCAGCTTCGAGCACGTGACGTCCGATGGAATCGTGACGTAGGTCGTCTTGGGACGATCAAAGCTGCGGCGAGGCTGACGTCGAGGGGATGGCCTAGTCATCCCCGCCACCGAAGCGGCTGCTTTTGTACGAATTTTGAGTGACGGGTTAATCTTCTGTAATCTTGTAGGGGACAAAAGGTACATCTGGAACACACAAAAGGAATTCCCGGAAAGACGTGAGTTCTTCCTTCACCTCTTCTCTCGTCGTGGCCGGAGGCGAGACACTCACCGTTACTAGCTGTGAAGGTTCCTGGACGGGCATTACAAACGATGCGTTAGCGACATCCACCAGGGACTCTATGCAAATCGTTTCATTCGTTTTAAAATTCCTTTTCGTGACTTTTTTAACGAGATATTGGTGTGTTTGATGTGATACTGCTCCTATGAACACATATAGACCATAAAATAAGCGCCGAAATTTCGTTGTAGTATCCCTTTAACGTCCGCAAGTTCCATATTGCCGAAATATTCACGAAGCCAATAATTTGCGTAATTTGAAGGTACATGCATGTCTTCAGTCTAATTTTCAAATTCCAATTTTTATACTCATAGGTTAGCGGTCATGATTATGTCTGTCATCACATTTGTAAAACAAATTGAGGGCACGAAGTAAAGAACTCTATGGTAGTTGTGCTACACAACAGAATGCTTCAAATGTGTTAGTGGGCTAATAAAAGACATTTAATAACGAGGTGAAAAAAACATTAAGAATTTCACTGTCCTTACAGATGCATGTGTTTTATTCAAACGCTCATAATGTTTCAGTTCCTTGAGGATTTCAAGCAACTTCTGAAGGAAGATGGGAATCAAGCGGTCGAGGCGGCGTTTAATAAGATTGTGAAACTTGCTCTAAGAGGAGACCAAGAGGCTACAAAAAAAGACCTGAAGCCTTTACTTGAAGTTGACCCGCCAGGAACCGGTGCAAGACGCAAGAAACGTAAGTGATGATTCGTGTATAGGAATAAAGGGCATACCTATGATCTGCTCAAAGCAGTACTATACCGCTTTGAGCATAACATATACCAACAGAAGGATGGTATGTTACCGTGTATGTTTAAAAATGCGCAGATATTCAGATTAGTGTTGACATGATGTGCCTTCTCTATTGGATATCTTTGCTATTAAGGTTAATCGATGTGTGTTTTTGTAGAACGCACCATCTGTTGGGATACTATTTTCAACACACCGTTTTTCTCATCAGTTTTTATTGTGCACTTCTTTTAAAATGTTGCCTATTTTACTGTTAGCTTGTATAGTGTAAATTACTGTGCAAATTAAATGGATGCAGCTTAATTTACATATTAATTGTTTAAATTAAATAGTGTGCCATCAATTTAATCTGAATAGTCAAACAAAACACAGCAGTGCTACGGTACGAATGGTTGTATTTAATATAACTTTTTTATGTGCATTGCGGACTAATCGTTCCCTTAGACACAGATGGAAGTGCGAAGCATTTTTTTTTTATTTTCATAAAATAGGAGTGTTGTGTGCAAAGAGCAGGCAGGTGTTTAAAGATTTGTGAATAGTGCAGGATATTTCTGTCACGGGAAATGCTTTCCTGGATTCAGGGCTTAAATTTATTCGAAGAGAAAGTTTGGAATGAAGGTACCTCTTCTGTTATAGTCATTTCACATGCTTGTTCTGGTTTCTATGTATCCATTTAATTTCAGTGCTCCTTCAAAGTAAGTAAGACCAAGCAAGGTTTTGTAACAGTATGCGAGTAATGTGCATTGAGCTACATCACAGGTGCTGCTGCACATGCATTTCTCGAATGGTGCAAGCTAAGTGTAAATGTGTGTACTTCAGTTTAAAAAAAAAAGAGAAAGCTCCGAGGACAGAAAGAAGAGTTCCCTTAATTTAAAAATATTCCATATTTGGGCACAATAATTTATGCAGCATATAAGTGTTTGGACGAAGCGTACCTGGAAGATATATTTTGCTTACAAAAATGTATAATATCAAAGTCAGCTTGTTAAGTTCTTGAATCTTAAACGTACCATGGAGCACCAAGCATGCATTCATTTCACAATAAGCGCCCACCAGCTACATCTGAAATGTTTCGAAGCTAAGTACATGAGACGCTCCTTTGTGTTATCAGCTTCTCCAAACACGTCGCTGCAAAGTGGTTGAAGACCGCCATGTCATGTACTAACAAATGCATATCCTCCCGTTTTTCAAGAAAATCACCGAATATTAAATGGACGCTTGCTCAATGTTTTACAGATTGTCATTTCTGAAGGACAGCAGTGCCTGTCTTCGTCCAACACATTTGTTTATCTTTTAGAGCAGACGTAAGATTTTGTACCTTTCTCAGCCTTATTTACATTAGTCAAAGCGAAGAAACTGATTCCCCATAAATAGTTGCAAGCAAGGCACTTAGTCACCACCATGTCTGCACATGTGAGCAGGTTTTGCAATTAGATGCCTGTCTAAGTTACCTTCGCTCACACCCTGGATGCGCTTGCACTCATGGGGCACCAGCTGGATGCCACGCCTGCAATCGTCTTTCGGAAGGTTTGAGGAAAAGAAATCTTATTTTTAAGGTCATTCATTAAAAAATGCACTCTTACAATATTGATGAATGCGTCGGTTTCACTTGCATGCCATGGGCTTTTTAAAACCTTGCTCTCCTTTATTATCGTGTTTTGGACGTGCAATGTATTTGTTTCCAATTTAGCACGAATGACATATGGCTTAGTTTTATTATGCGTTTCTGTTGCAGACGTTCAGGCCGTACGTGCTGTGGAACTCCTGGCAAGAGTACTTAAGCAACCTAGTGCAACTCACATGATGTTTTTGCCTTCGGTAAGCTTTTACTTAAAAGCCGTCATTTTAGAACATTGTATGTGTTGCACAAAATGATATATAAGGGGTAATATACTTCGGTCATTAGAACGAAATTGTAAGTATGTGTAAGGCCCCCATGCAGTTTCCAGTTTCCCATGGTCACATAAAAAAGGAAAAAAAAGAAAATGAACAGACTCTAATGTTGCTTGATTGTGGTGTAACTACTGAAAATCCTTTTTGACATTGTTAGGTCTAGCGGCACCCCATGCAAAGGCCATTTTTACCATCCTCAAGAATATCTCACAAAGTTTTTGCAGCAAAAAAAAAACCTACAGGCTTATAATGAAATATTTCTAACAGGAAATCAGATGTCTAACAGTCCTTTACAGTGAGCCAAAATAATATTTTAAAATGCGAATATATTTTCATAATTGGGATTTCAGCATAGATACTTCATCATACTACAACTGCAATTATTTTTCAACAGACATACCTATGAAAGAAAACAAAAAGCATTCACTCATCTCAACAGAAATAACAGCCGATATTTAAGTATTGAGTACTAGTCAAAGCTCCTTTATGTGGCCAACTTGTGTTCACATCACAAACGAACTTGAGTCAGCCAGAAAATTCTGCCTTTTTAAATAGATATACAGGTCTACACCATGCGACTGCGAACTGTATATCTAAAATTCTGTGTTTCATTTCTTTTTTAGGAGGCAGAAAAGCCACTTACCCCTTGCATCGTATTTGCGGGCCCGAGTTTCAGAGGCCGAAGCACTCTTCCTCTACATCGAGAAAAGTCGACTGTTGCGCGTCACAGATGCAGTGAAAGGGACCACAGCAATCATGAAAGCCCAGTGGATGTTTAAGGTACAACAGAAAATCGTTTAATATTTCTTGTGTTTGGGAACACCTATTTTAAGGGGTTCCGATTTCAAGGCCGAGGAGCATCGCCCAACGCTTTATTGCGAAAAACAAGTCGTCGTTAACTGCCTAACTCTGTTTCAGGATGTTTCATTTTAATTTGAGCAGATCTTTCTTTAAAGATTGGGTGAGCGATACATATAGCGGGTGTTTCAGCAAAGACTGACAAAAATTCCTAAAATTAGTGTAATCAAGGTAAAAGTGTAATTTCCTCGGGACAGCATTACTCTTGGTGGCAGACGTCAGAAAATATGCGATACTTACTAATTAGTGCGGTACTTCATGACATATAACTAATTAACTATTAATTATTCATTAATTGTCCCTCTTGCGCGAGTGCGAACACCACGCTCTATAGGGAGCATGGACATTGAATGAGCTCGTGCTTGTATACGCCGAGGAAGCTACGCGTGGTAAGCTACAAACACTCGACGCTGGGAGTTTTAGCATACTGAAAGGTTGTATATGCAAGACGCTCAAATTAAAAGAGTATTCAACTTTCATATACACTTTTTTTGTCTTTATTCCTTAGTGGATGCATGCATGAGGCAACCACTTAGTTAAGCAAGAATACATGAAGTGCTTTCGAAGGTTTTCAGCAGCACAAACATGTTTTAATTGTGACACTGTAAACATTACAAGTAACATAAACATCATACGGCCAGACATTGGATGTTAAGGAATGTATCTAAAAGTATGAACATGTAGTCAGATTAACTTGGCTGTATACAGCCCATGCACATCATGAACAGCGCACATGCACTGAGAAAAAAGCCAGACTAACTTGGCTGTATACAGCCAAGTTAATCTGACTTTTTTTCTCAGTGCATGCATGTGTGGTGCCTGTGATGTGCATGTTACACCCTTACACCCTTACTCACGTTTCTGGGGGTGCAAGGGTGTAATGGTGACAAGAAAACCCATCAAAAAGGTGCTCGAGAGTCCAACACACCTTTTTGTGGGGGTGTAGGGGTGTGAGTTATAGACACTCACAAACACCCTTAAGGGTGTAAAAAAGTTTACTGTGTACTGAAAAAAACATTTCGCACCTATATGAAAGTAAACGTGTTCATACCGGTAACAGTTTAGCCTACCGGTCACTTGTTTGTCAAAGCGGTCGCCCGCATGGCTCAAAGGGGTCCCCCGCATGAGCCATAACAATCACCCATTTGGGCAAGCAAGTCACTACTTTGGCAAACGAATCACTCGTCTGGACAGATGGGCCACTTGTTCGGACAAAGTTGTCGCATGTTTGCTCAAACCAGTGACTATGTTGCACAGTCGGGTGACCGGACACCTGCAAACTGTACCGGTTTAATAAAACGGCTCTCCGGAGCCTGTTTGATAATGAACGTACAGGTCGGCGGCATGGGCGCGCCTGTTTCAGCCGTTGCAGCCTATGTTTCCAGAAGGCCGAGAGCGCCGGTTCACCGATTTCAAATCGTCCGCGTAATGCAAGTAATTATATTTATATTTTGATTGCGCTGATGCTCGCTTATACTGCAACTCTAATAAGCGAGATTTTTTTACGTAAATTAGCGACGTTGGTGGGCCGATATTTCTGACTGAACTTTAAAACTTTGGCGTTCTTTGTTGCCCCTATTTACTTATTTAGCTCGAATATCTCTCGCAGAAGACGCGACCGCGTGAAAAAAAGTGCGAACACGTGGCTGCAAGAACATCGAGTATTGCGAGAGCACGCTCGCCGTTGCAGTAGTCAATTTACGAGCTCGCGCTGAGTGCTGTCTTCGCACGGGCGCAAGTCGAGGTTCTGGCCGGCGCCATTTCCAGTGTCCGAGCGTGCTGAAATGCGCGCGATTCGCCTACTTTCCGAGGCTGCAAACGCGTCGCGCTGGAATGCCTGAGGAGAGGGCGGGGAAACGAAACCACGTTTTTGCGCGGCGGAAGTTACTTTGTGAGCTGAAACACTCGCTCTTGAAAGCAACGGACGTGGAAAAACTATATTTGGTCCCTGCCTACCAGTCACCGTGGTCGAATGTCGTCGGGTGTTGCCGTCCCCACGCCGATGCAGAAATGGAGCTTTTCGAATTGAAACGTAAGGACCACCGCAAAGTCATCAACATTCCTGTTCCTGTTTAAATCATACAATTCTACGAAAATTTCTCTTTAACTGAAAGACTGCTGTGCTGAAGTATTGATCACCTGGGTTCCTCTCGGTGGGCTTTCTTTTGAGAGGGACCCGGGTCCGTGAAAAATCTGCCGCGAAAGAAAGTTGGTAAAAAGAAGTGATCTAAAGCAAAGAAGGCAATGTCTGCACGCTGAACCCACACGCAGGGCTTGTTTGTCTCGAGTTCAGTCGTTGCACAAAGCGGTCCAAGAAATTTTCTGACCCTGGCTCACGATGTCTTGCATCGTTGCGCTCAGGTTCTTTTTTTTTCTTGTACCTCGCCTGCCGGCCTGGCAAACACGCACCGCTGGATTGCTTTTTTTTTGTTCTATGCTGGACAGTTACATTTTGCATGCAATTTTTGGAACAGTTGGCGACGGAGCGGGGTGGCATGGTTTCGGTTTAGATCGACTCCGCCGGGGGCACCTGTGAAAGCAGGTGTTTGGAGAGTGGCGTCCATACGAACCCCGAGCCCCGCCGGGGGCACCTGCACCTTTGGTGCTAGCTGCTTGGTGAGTAGCGTCACCACGGACCCCAACCAGGTAGGCCGCCATACCCGCACCCTGGAAGCACCTACTTTGGTAGGTGCTTCGTGAGTGACGCCACTGCTAACCCCGAGCAATGTGGGTTCGCCCACCCACGCCTTAACCTGTGTCCGGGGAAAAGGGAATCCTGGCGGTTGAGCTGAGCTTGGGGTACGTTTGGACCCTTCGGGGCCCCCCGGGCGAGGCAATATGCCACTTCGGCCCCTACTTCTCGTAAACGGGTGTCCTGGCTTGGTCCGACAAGAGTGGTTCAGCCAGTCGCCTTTCTTCACCTCTCCTTTCTTTATCTTTCTTCTCCTTCTCTTCCTTCTTTTTTCACCTTCTTTGGCGGCAGTGGCTAACCTAGGGTGGCGATGGACCTCTGTCTTGTCCCACACTTGGTTATAGTTTCCCGGCAGCACTGTTAGTGTAACGTCTCCAGCCAAGCCCTTCTTGTTATGGTGCGTTACCTAACCCCTTGTTGGGCTCGGTGGTGGACGGTGCACCGCGGATTCTGAACACTCTTTGCCCTCCTATGGCGCCCCGCTCCTCCAAACCCCTTTCAGGGCAAGCCTTTAAAAGGCGTTGTCTTGAACCCAAAATTATTGACAAAGATTGTGAACTATAGGAACATTTACGAAGTTTATGACGCTGCTGAAACGATCCGAATCGTAAGAGCATACTTCTCTTCACCTTGGTGGTAGTCATACCTAAGAGTGGTTTTGAAAATTCTAAACTTTCGAAGCCCACGCATCGCAAAATGTCGAACTTGCTCTCCCAAAGTCCATCCAACCGAACTTTTAATCTATATGTTTCTTTTTTTGTCGTGGCAAAGTCTCGAGCAATTTTATATGTTTTCTCTTCACAACGACCTTTCACAAAAATACTGAGAGGAAAGTCTTATTTTATATGAATTACCGGACTGCGGCTGCCTTTTTCAACCAAGAATCTAGTGTACTGCAATATGTTATGAACTCAAGGTATCATTATATCCAGGCAAGAGAAAACGAAACTGAAAGCTGTTTGATTAATATCAAAAACAGCGCGTGACTGAGTTGACCAACAAGAAGGAAAGGGTAGTTACTTACAAAACTTCCTCTTCGACAGTGCATATGTCTGGGTAGTTGAACCCTCACATCAGATTGCTCGCATTGAACAGCGCAGTCATTAGGGGCCCAATGGCCAAAGCCCTAAAATATATGGTAAGGCTTTAGTGGCGAATGAATTATCACGGTTAAAGCTTATGCACCTGTGCTTTACTACTAAGATTTTGTCAACCTGTGGATGATAACAATATGACAGAGTACCTCGACTTTATAACTCAATATACTTTAACACTTTAATTCGACGTTTCATTCACAATTTGGAAGGTCTTTCGATAAAAGGTTTAAGTCCAGTCGAGCAGTTCTTGTCGACTTTGTCTTGTCATCCGTCGAACTTTTATTGTCGTTAATAATAAAACGTTATAGTCTGATAATGTGATTATGACGAGGGTTATAAAAATGCTGGAACACAAAAATTACCCGCGTTAATTAAAAAATAATTTGTTTTCTGAGTTGCCGCTGAAACAAGCTTTTCTTTAACATGAATTTATGTAAGAATAAAAAAGGACGATTGTTAAGCATTAGAGGTGGTTCAAATACTTCAAAATGCAACTTCTAGCAAAAATGAGTACGGCGTTATTAATGTATGTATTAGCTACACTAGACGTACGCTGATATTACCAACGCCTTCCGGCTTTACCACCTTCCCCTCCCCCCCCCCCCCCCCCCCCCCGCAGCATTGTAAACTTTCCTTACATTCTGGATGATCCGCGAGCGAGTTTTCACACAAAATGAGCTCATACGAAAAGCGTCACCCCCGAATCTGACGAAGACGCGTTGCACACAAGCTAAGGCACCAAAAGCATACACAGCCCAGAGCAGGCAATGCATAAGCACACAACGAAGAGGCCTACCTAATCATAATTTAGTGAACGCAATCATAATTGGGCGTAATTGTTTATGACAAACGAGATTCACGAAACGGCTCTGCGAGAATTGAATATCGGACCGTGCGATATGCAGCCCGACACCTTTCTTCGGCGCCACGAAGAGTTCAAAGGGAGTGCAGACAGCAGGATCATGTATGCTCACGAGAGCCTGAGGTAGCAGGTGACGGTCGGCACGTGCAGTTAGCTCCCCACTTGATCTGACGACGTCACGGGAACGTTCAGTGTTTTCGGTGTTTATTGCTTCAGCGAAATCCGTTTTTTTGTTTTCTTTTTCGGTATTGATTTGTTTGGTGTTGGAAAAAAAAATGGGGTTTATTGGTGCTCATGTCAAAAAGACGGGACACGGGCGTGGAACTCGCAACCTTCAGGGAACTCACACGTGACTCAAATACTTAAAGAAACAGCCCCCGTACCGATAAGAAAAAAGAAACAAGATGTGTGAACCCGAAGGAAGAAAAAGCCATGCGGACAGTTCAGTGGGAGCTGTGTGCTGGGACAGCAGAGAGTAAAGCTGTAGACAAAAAGTTTCTTCCCAATAAACATGTTTTTTTATGGAGTACTTCGATCCGGAGTTTATTGGTTTTCCGCGATTATGTCAAAACAAGCTCAGGAGTTAACTTTCGAGGTTTATCGGTAGCGTGTGCCCAGCGCACACGCATCAGAACTCACCCAAAGATTTCTGTAAACCAGCATAACAAATCATAAAGCACGCGTAATGCACACACGACACACTTTTTTCTCCGTGATTATCAGAATTAATGAGACAACTTTAAATATTTCAAGACAACATGGGTTACCCCGTGCATTGTGGCAGCGATTCTTCGTTTGAATCAAGACACCTATGATTCGCACATATATTTCAGTCAGTTCACTGAAGATAGGAACTCACTCCTGCTCCACGAGATTGGCACACAGGTTCTCCAACTTCCTTCATGAAGGAAAGGCAGCCCCCTGTCTTGGGGATCGTCTGGAGATCAGTGGAATCACCTTGAGATAACACGCCTGAAAAAACAAAATGCTAATGGTAATCTCAAGGTTCTAGCTTCTTTTTTTTGCACAAGGATAATACGAAACGCACAAGCATAAAACCAAACAGGCATACTTCATAATTTATTCAATGTGATCATATTTGGATGTACTTAATCTTAACAAGCGAGATTCACGAAGTGGCTCTGCTGAAGTCCCACTATGTGTGCTGCATCCCAACGCCTTCGCTCAGCGAAAAGAGGGGGAGGTAAAAGGGAGCGCGAGCAGCAAATCTAAAGGACAACTCGGTTCGAATACACTTCAAATCTTTGGTTAGAGGTCGGCGAATCGAAAACCACACGTCAGTTTTAACCTTGAATCGGGTTAGACGGGAACAGGTATTCTAATGGCACGAAACATGTTCGCAGCCGAAATATCACATAAAAGAGAAGACGACTACTCTCCTAAACCGATTTTTAAGATGCGACCAGCTTCTCTTTAGCGGGTGGCAAGCGGGTTAACTTTCGGTCAAGCAACACTGAAATGAGTGATAAGGCGCAGACGAGTTGGTTTACGTTCACGATTTAAGACAACCCTGAGGCAGGAGAAACAAGGACAAACATGACTTCGTCGTGTTTTTTCTTGTTTCCCTTGTCTCAAGGTTGTCTTAAATCATGAAGTAACACTGAGCGACGAGTCCCCGTGACGCCAGGTCACGATGATGCTGTGGATGATTCCACACGTTGTTCCGCGTATCGCAGCACCACGGTGATGTCACGTTGCGGCCGTACAGCTGATCATCAGTGTTGCCATCCCTCTCTATCAGATTGTTTCGTTTTTGCCCTTGAGACCCAAAACCAAACTTTGAGCCATGGTATTTAAAAAGCTACAAACAGTATCGAGAAAAAAAGTATGACTTGTAATTCAGGGACACTGACAACTGAAAACAGTCGTACTCCCAAATTCAAAACTAATGACCAGAGTTGCCTATTGAGTAGACTCGCAGGAGCTTGCGGTGGCAGGCGAGCGTTGGTATCTGCAGCTGGCTCCTCATTAACGAAGCCTAAAGCTCTCCACGTGATCTCACGATGTCACGGGTGGATCATAACGCATCGACAGATAGCGCAGCGAGCGTACGACGTCACTACTTTGCACAAAAACCAACAGATAGTGCATTGGGCGCGATAAACCTCCTCTCCTCGTGATTACTTCATTTACTGCAACGGACTCCTAGCAATCCAAGATGGCTAAAAACATGAGGCGCCGCTACACACGCCCTCGGAAGAAGCAAAAACCATGGGAACTTCTAATTAAAGCGCACTACTCACGCACTGCTCTCCTGAATACATTTAAAGTTACCTTGCTCATTCTTATACACATAGAATGCACGCGAGTGCGTCGCGTTGGCAACGCATGAAAATCACCCAGAACTTCCGTACCCTAACATAAATTACAACGCAGGTATGATGCAGGAATTGCAGTGTGTTCCCTTATCAGAATTATCGAAACAATTATAATTTTATTGGTGTGTCAAAAATTGCTACGAAAGTGATGGCAATGTTTCTGCTAGGCCTTGAGAATAGAACGCCCCCTGCGGCACTGAATTACCTGTGTCAAACAAGCGAACACCATTGGCTTCGCTGTCTAAACATGCAAATTTCTGGTAGCGTGCTGTGTGTTCTTGCCCACTTTACTACACGTGTTGTGTGGGGAAGTGCGTTCTTCCGCGATGCACTTGTGATCTGCCAAATAACGCTCGAGGTACCTGGCACGGACACTAACAAATTGTAGAGGATTAGGTGTTACCAGAATGAAAACTCTGCAAGGCAAAGGCAGCAATGAACACTTTGAGCTGCATTTTCTTTGGGGATGAACGACGTGGTGTACGTTTACTCCAATCTTCTGCTTGTAAAAACAATTGCAAACACAGAGTTGCCTTTTAGCAAGTCTGCCTTACAAAGTTAGCAAGAGGTATTTGACATAATAAAAACAAAAACAGTGCGAAGACGACGATGTAGAAAAATGTAACCGACAGGACACAGCGCTGCTTTTGACTTCACATTATTTTGCTATCCTCTCCTAAAATCCCGATTTCGCTAATAGTAATATAAAAGAGCAGTTGCCATTATACAAGAAGGCCCACCAAGTTCGCGCAACAGCATTTGTTTGTTCCTCATTACATGTGTACATTCCAAAATTTTCAACGCATAAAAGCTGTCGAGTTTGAGAAGTTAAACAATTCCATAGATGATGTAGGCATTTTTTTAATTTATTTTTATGATGTGAATTATCTGATCTAACAGTTACCACTTAACATGTTTATGAGTCCTAGTTTGAAGTTGCTTTGTTGTGGATATTTTTATCTGCCTTTCTGTCATCAGCAAATATTTATGCTTGCAATTTTACATAATTTGATTTGCATCCAAGTAAAATGTTTTTTGTTTATGATGCCAAGTAAAAATAACCGATTTAAATAAAAATATTTTCGTTTTTCACGTTTATCTGTTTTTATAGAACTGGGATTCTAATCGAACATTGCAGCTCGCTTTAATACGTAGTGATCGTTATGGTAATGTTTCCAATTGTTTCACAGATTCTTAATGCACGCATATTTTCTAAATGAGTGTGGAGTATACTGTGTCATTATTGATGCAGGTACTTCCAGATTCAACAACCCAGGTGCAATGCCAGAGAAACGCCTAAATTGACACAAGCTTGGCAATCCTAGGGGCCTAACTTGAACCTAATACGGTTTTGCTTCAAGGCATGAGCTAGTGCCAGAGTGTTTTATTTTTGTTTTCTTTTTTTTGTCATTGCTATGTTGTTTTTTTTTTTCTCGCTTCATGGTTAAAGATATCATACTTGTTGAGCCAGAGATGCCACCATGAATCAAACAACCAGCTGTGAAGTCCAGTCATTGGCCAAAGAAAGTCAACTTTGACTCTACCTTGGCTTCGAGCTCTTTAAAGTCCCTAAATTAATGGACAAAAACCAAATTTTGCCACAAAGATCTATCAGAGACTTTTGAATAGACCTGTTAAAAACTGAGAAGAATCGGTGGCCAAGTGGGCTAGCGCGCACACACCGAATCACATGGAGCGAAAGCTCGCGCTGCAGAGCTCGGGGATCCTGGTTTTAGTCCCACCCCCTGCCCGTTTCGATCTGGATGAGCATCGCACCGACGTGCAGTCGTTTACACACTGCGTGATACACGTTAAAGACCTAAGGCTAGCGTGTGCACTGCAGTGGCTAAATTGCTCATCTGCAGATGAGACACCAGACGCCCATTGAGGCAGACTAACTTCCGGCTGTAGAAATATACATACAATTATTAAAAACGGTGTAAATATTTAAGGGCAAAATTTTCTCACCCCAAGCCTTCTTATGCGAACCAGCTTCAAGTTCTCGAGATTGGGGCTGTGCTCTGAACTATTAAAGTACTGATGGTCTAAGCAGCCGCTCCTTTTATACCTGACAAAACTCCATCCCATAAACAAAATTCCAACATAGATTCTGGAGGATGTTATAATCTTTTTAGCCACCTGTTATTTTCGTTATTCGAGGACGACACGTGAGCCTCCACAGAGCAATAAAAAAGGTGCGGTGTCATAAGACCTCACAAAACATAATACCTCATTCCTCGGAGGTTATCAAGTTTCAAGATATTGTTAGGAATGACAATTGATGAGGCCAAGAAACCCCGGAGAACACTAAACGTTTCGTGGGGTGAGCCTGTGCCTAAACAAAGGTTTAGCAATCGATAACAGGCGTCGATGGCGACGTAACGGCAGGACGGCGCGGCTCAGCTTCTTTTAAGCTGTGCCGTAATATTGAGTAATTCAAAACTAATGTTTTATTATAAGTTTATATATATATATATATATATTTCTTTTTTTTTTCGCGTGGAAATGGTTGAAATCGGTTAATTCGGCACTTTTGCGTTCGAAGAGAATTTACAAAGTTATCTTAAATGAAGGCAGGTAAGTATATAAACGTGTAGCTGAGTTTGAGACCTGTCTGTTTTTCTGTTTCTTCTGCTCTTTAAAAAAAAACCCAGTCTCAGGGTAAACGACGAAATGGTTGACTTCCACCAGCTAGCCTGTACTTTGACTCTTTTCTAGGTAAGTATGTCGTTCATTTTCTTCTAAATTTAATACAAAATGCAATAGTATCAAGATTACTCATGTAAGTAGCTTTCCACTTCGTTATTTTTTCGTTTTCTTAGGTGCAATCTGCTCTTGTTCCACTCTCGCCCCGCCCGTCATCGGTTGGGGCATACGATTCCTGACAACTCCTGTTAATATGCTCCGTTTTAAATTACCACGAACCACAGACGACTCTACGAGTCAATCCAATCCAAGTCACAAGTCAATCCAATGTCGAGTTTGTGTCACGTGACGTTTGAGAGGGGCTCAGTGACGCGTTTTCACTTGAGACGCTACATTGGCTGACGTAGCTCGTAACCTCCGCTACCCACATCTAAATACAACATGGGGAAAGGAGCGCAGTGAAACGCAATCAACCAAGCGCAACACCCTAAGAACCGAATGCGCCGCAAAGTTCGGTTTTCATGGGCAGCATCAACATCACTAATTAAAAAAAAAACAGATTGTTTTAATTATAATGCAATTAAATTCAAAGGTGCAAGCGAGCTGGACAAGAGTGACGAAAATAATTCCTGGAGAAGGGGAACAAGAAGGACAAAGGACAAACATGAATCTCCAAACACAGCTAGATGACTAGTGAGCGACCGAAAAAATCCGCCAGGTCCGGGTATCGAACCCGGGACCTCTCCATTACAGGTTGAATTTGGAGATTTATGTTTGTCCTTTGTCCCTCTAGTTCCCCTTCTCCAGGGATTATTTTCGTCACTCTTGTCCAGCTCGCTTGCGCCTTTGCATTTAATTGCATTATAATTATAACTTTAAATTTGCAAGCTTCACCCTTGTTGGTGTTAGACTAGTGGCAGCTGATAAAAACCGTTTGCTCTACTGACGTCTAACCAGTGGTTAGCTCAGTTGGTAGAGCGCTCCACATTTAATGGAGAGGTCCCGGGTTCGATACCCGGACCAGGCGAATTTTTTTGGTCGCTCACCAGTCACCTACCTGTGTTTGGAGATTTATGTTTGTCCTTTGTCCCTCTTGTGCTCCTTCTCCAGGGATTATTTTCGTCAGATTGCTTTGTGTAAAGCTTTATGATGTCTGGGATAATGCGACTGACTATTTGGTCACTATGGATACGGTGCTCGAGTCACACCATAGAGTTATTATAATGTACGCTGGAGGTTCAAGTGGCGCTAGTGTGCTGACGCAAATTGAAGCAGACAGCAACCAGTCCAAAATTGACTTCCGGTAATGCATTCCTATGGGAAAAAGTGAGTGCATTTTCTTCCTGCGCTCGATCATAAGAGCAAATATCCCAAATAATTCGTACGTACTAGGTAGTTTGGAACATTTCTCAGTCAGGCCGACGAAAGAATTGGTCAGTTACGGCGATTTTCTCTCGAATTCATCGCACTAAAAACGGTGCTAAAACGGCTTCGTACGTGTATTTATGTGCACTGTCGGACACTGAGCGCGAACGCGGCGTCGGCGATTTCCAGTATGGGGGTTATACAGGGTGTCACAAAAGAAAATTTACACTGTCTTTTTTACCGCAAAAATAAACTAGGCATCCCCGAACGCTCATTCTCTGCCCGAAGGTAGAGCAAAAGGTCACAACCAGATGCCAAAGTTTCAGCCCGATTCGATGATTTAATCAAAAGTAATAAATGATTTTCTGAAAATTTCAATGGGAAAATGGGGCCCATTTTTTCCCTTTTTCGGTTTCTGGTTCCATAGAGCCCCATGTGTTTGAAAACTCCGTCGGCCGCCATTTTCCCATTGAAATTTTCAGAAAATCACTTATAACTTTTGATTAAGTTATCGGATCGGGCTCAAACTTTGGCATCTGGTTGTGACCTCTAGCTCTACCTTTTGGCGGAGAATGAGCGTTCGGCGACGCCTAGTTTATTTTTGCGGTAAAAAAGACCGTGTAAATTTTCTTTTGTGACACCCTGCACATGAAAAAACGAACGAAGGACATCTGGAAAATCAAGAGCGGCGGCAAGAACTACGCAGCAACACCGGATCAGTAACTCGCAGTGCATGTACGATCAAAGTAAATTGAAGTCCACGTAATCTATTCCGATTTTAAATAAATGAGTACCGCTTTATTCTTTCTGTCCTGAGCGAAGCTGCGTGTTCTACGTTCAAAATATCACCCGCGCGCCGGACATCTGTGAGAACAAGTGCGCGATAAAAGTTGCCCGGCAGAGAAAACAATGTGAAGAGACACCTTTCATATCCCAGGGACTTTATTCTCTACGTTGAAGGTTTTTATCCGCTCAAACACGACGGGATCATTTTCATATAATGACAGAACTGGCATATTATCAATATACAAGCGTCACCAGAATGCTGGCGAGCCTTGAACACACTCTATATTCGTTTCGATCGTAATTTTGCTTTGAATCGTCGCTTGTTTTTACACACCTGCTGCGGAACACACGTTTGGGACTGAAATGCAGCGAAGTTAAGCATCGCTCACTCATGAAGAAAAATGCGCTAACTAAAGCAATTACACTTTTACAATGTTAATTAAGACACATACTTTTAGGTACGACCGAAATAACCAAAATGTTCCATGTTATTTTCCGGCAAAGAGACAAAATGCACGCGCGTTTTACCATAGGAATGCACAGGAGCACCGCAAAAGTAGACTGGTTGCTGTCTGCTTCAATTTGCGTCACGGAAGTCGCATAGACACTAGCGCCAGTTGAACCTCTAGCGTACATTATAATAACTCTATGAGTCACACTAGTCGTTAAGACAAGAAGCCCCCAACGGCAATTGACAGCAAAAGACGGCTTTCAAAGCACTCACTTTTTATATAAAATTCAATATTATACAGGATGTATTTGCGGATTTTGAATTATTCGTTTCCGAGGGTTCATCTAGAAAAATTTGGAAAAAAATTGAGGATAGATATGTTTTTATTGACGCACACCACTGATCTCCACTAGAGGGGGCTGGATGGCGCATTGAACAAACAGGTATGAAGCCACCGGAAGTAAGCGGCTTGTCCCGTAAGTGAGCGCTTGGCAGGCTTTGTAACCCTTCCGAGTGCTGGTTTGAAAAGCTTCGAAGGCACTGGATTTTCGTTTGTCACCTCAAGAGAGCCTGCTTGTTGCGCAGTAAGAGCGCATGCGGACCCCAGAAGTATCACGGAAAGCCATTAAATGTAAATATTTTGAGATTCTAGTTGAGCAAGTCTCAAGTCTAAATACCTCATTTTCGGGATTTAATCCGGAGCATGATTATTAAAAACCACTCAAAGACACCGGAAAGTACGGACTAAAACATTGACTGAATGCACTAGGAAGCCCAGCAGACGCCCGACTTCCGGGACAAGTATCAGACTTCCGGTGGCGTCACTTGCGCCCTGCTCGGAGAGCGGCTATGCGCCATCCAGCCCCCTATAATAGAGATCAGTGACGCACACAAATTTCCGGGCTCAATGCAAGAACCTTTACAATAGTTGAGCGCCAACTTTTTTATTCAAAGTGAACAGAGCATGAAATACTCTGTAGAAAAGTTTCAGCCTAAAACCTTATTCCAAATGCGTTTAAAAAACGCTGAAAAATGCTTTAATATGGAAGAGTCGCGCAAGAGGCCAAGTGTGTCATTTTATTTTTTTTTAATGTAAACTTATACCAGTTCGAGTGATAGACAAAAATGTTTAATTTTAAAAATATTCTTTTTATTCCTGTGGACCTCAAAGTTGCGCCTAACAAGCAATTCCGAAAATCGTAGTTCCACGTCCTCTCAGACGCAATATTTTAACAAAAACAAAAAGGTTTTTTTTTTTTCAAAAGTATGGTTTATTTGTTGTATGTGCTTGTTTTGCTACCTCGCACAACAATATATTTGAAAAGAAAAAGGCAAGAGACGCTTGTGACCGCCGTTATCTCAACACACCTTAAAGTAAATCTTTATTTCAAATACTTTTTTTTTTGTGTCAGAAGTCACTCTGTAAAGTTTTCGATTGTTTGCTACACCTCGAGCGCTATGTGCTCAACATGCCAAGCATAGATCGTCCTTTCGACAGTTCAGCCAACACGAATGTTTCAAAGATCGTTTCCACCGTCGAGCAATGCTTTGTGAAGCCTGCATTGAAATGCGGAACAATGCAGACAAAACTAGTGGCGCGCTGCCGCAACCAAAAAAAAAAAGAAATCCTACTTTTTACATTTTTATTTGTTGAATTTTTAGGAACGGATAATCCATAATACGCAATAAGATGTATTATATTGTTCTAAATTAAGAAAATAATCGTTTTTCTAGGTCTACGTTGCAGTCAAGTACCGTTGGAGGCTTTTCGTCTCGACGAGTAGAGGTTCTCGAGCCCCGCATCCACTCTGGACGTAGTTGGTCGCATTATCTTCCAAACACCATGTAGCATTAGAATAAATAATAAAGAAACTTTTTTTTATAATGTTGTTTATATTGATTATAAAAATTGAATTTTGCGGCTCATTCGGTCCTTAGGGTGTCGTGCTTAGTCGATTGAGCTGCACTGCGCTACTTTCCCAGAGTAGCATTTTAATATGGGTAGTTAGTTGACAAAATGATTAAATTCATATCTCTAGACATCAGTATGCTGTCCTTCTAAATATGAAAAAAGAGAAAGGAACAAAGAAGTGGAAAGCTAGGTCATTGGGTCCTGTATGCACAACACAGCGGAAGGCTCTATTCAGGCTCAAACAGGGAGCTCCATGGAGCAGGTGTACCGCCTTCTTCAATTATATATGTTGCATGGGTTTAAAGGATCGTAGAATGTAACATAATTGACGGAAATTTTAAAAATGAAAATGTTTTTAACCCCTGTCAGAAAATTTTGTTTTTTGGTATTCATCAGGTGTTTGCGTGCGAATATTTGGAAGTTTGCAGATAATCGTTCAAACTGCTATGTTTAAGTTTTTTTTTTATTTGTCTATATAAAATATAAGGACAGTAATTAACAATATTATTTCGGACAACTGACCTTTACCTAGACATTTTGTCTAAAACATTATGCACTTCTCATTAATAGTTTTAGAATGACGTGTCCATATTTGTGCGTGTGCGAAGAAATAGCGTAGTCAGCTTGCGCCTGTCCAAAACGAAGTTGGCTCGGCGCATGCTTTCTGGCGACAACGCTATTTTTGTTTATACACACCTTTCTGGTACTCTGTTCTCAGATTGTCTATTGTTATTACTTAAATTATTTGCTATCAAACACGACGACACCGGTGGTACACGTAAATGCAAGACACAACCTAGCCCTTCATCATCTACAACTTTTTCTGTCCAAATATTTTTATCTGATTTGTTTTTAAAAATTTGTTTATACTATAAAATGGGCGATGACACGAACAACATCAAGTGGATTAAAGATGTCTACCATTTACCCACTTTTTATTATCTTCCGAAATCACCAAACACCATGGTGTTGGGTGAGTTCAGCCTACAGTTGCATGGTGTAAACAGGTGTGCGGTGGCTTTACAAACATCAGAGGCATCACTTGCGCGAAGAATCAATGCTGGTCCAATGACGCTACCTAGCTTTCCACTTCTTCGTCCTTTTTTCTTTTTTTTTAGACGCAACTTGCTAATGTTTCACCCTCGTTAAAGGGGCGATGCAACGAGTTTTGTATTTTGCGGAAATACCGCTTAGAGCGGATCCCTGACGTTAATGACCTGAGAAATACCCATTCGTTTTTCACCACACGCAATCGAAGTCGCAGAAAAAAAAATAAAGAAAAACAAGCAGAGTTCACCCCCTCAACTCGAAGCCAGAACAAGCAGCCACGTGATCTGGAGCCGATTATATGCCGCCAATGTTGATCATAGCCGCGCGCTGGGGTTGGCAAAGCACAGGACACGAGCTGAGTTCCAGACATTGTTATGGTTCGGCTGTTTTCGTCATTGCAGCGATTGGACACAGGACACTACCCGAATGCTTCTCGAGCTAGTAATTATCACGAGCCCAAATCGAGTGCCGACGCAATGTTCGGGTCCAATCTATGAGCCGCACTCAAATATCGTCACTGGGCGGTACTGCTACCGCCCAGCTACGTCATCAGGTTTTGCGAAGGAGAGATTGAATGAAAACGCTCGGTTTTGTCCTCGAAATCACAGTGCAACAAAGGAGTTTCTTGGTCAGTGGCGTTGCGTTCGAGTATCCTTGAGCCCCACTAGTGCCAGTAAGCTCGTGTAAAGTGAAAAACATTCCAATTGAATATCGTTGCACCGCCCCTTTAAGGCCGCCATCAGTTGGGTCATGAGATTCCTGACCGTCTCCTGTTCATATATGATCCGTTTTATCCAACGTTGGTTTTATTTTCCGATGGACAACATACGACGCTACGAGTCAATCCAATCCAAGTCACAAGTCAGTCTAATGTCGTGTTAGTCTCATGTGACCTTTGAGAGGGACGCAGTGACGCGTTGTCACTTGAGACGCTAAACTGACTACTAGAGCTCGTAATCACCGCTACAATTAATCATACTTGGAAACGGACTAATGCGATGTCGAGATACATGGATCGAATCATATTGTCAACAGCCTAACCAAATTGAAATATGCTCACAGGTTTCTTTTTGTATAATGCTTTTTGGTGTCTGGGAGATAAATCGACCAACTACGGACATTGTGGATGTGTTGCCCGATGTTAAGAATGGAACCTTCGGCGACCTTCTTGCGAGTTTCAACGCTGCGGAAACAAGTCAAGACGAGTCCGGGACCGTCGCCCGCTTGTCGGGACCGTCGCCCGCTTGTCGGGGCCTGCGCGAAACGAGTCCCGACGAGTCCGGGACTGTCGCCTGCGTGACGGGGCCTGCGGCAACAAGTCTCAACGCGCCCGGGACGTTAGCGGGACGTGTGTGTGTGTGCGTGGTGGTTGGTGCGCTCGGGAAAGGGAGAGAGGCATGGCCTAACTGCTGAGAACTTTTGCTACGTCACACTGGACGACGGGTTGCTGCATCGCACTGGCTGCCCTGGCGGGGAGTGAGGGAGAAACGGACCCTATATAAGGCGGAGCGCGAGGCTGCTCCGTTGTTCTCTCGAATTTGACGACTGTATCTCAACCATGTAATTAAACCGTTCGTTACGTTACCAAGTCTCCCACCTCCACTGAACCCCTGGGTTCTTCACTTCGGGGAATGAACGTCGTTACGAGACAGGAAGCCTCCGGACGTGCGGCCTAAACCCCGCCTCGAACAACTGGTTGGCAGCGGTTGGGATCGGACCATGCGACATCGTGCTACATCTGTGGGTGAGCGTTTGGACTTTGCTTTGAGATTCGCCAGGTTTCAGATTATGGGTAATTAATTTTGAACTGCTGGGAATCCTTAGTTTGGACTCGTGCGCTAGGTTTTTGTACAACCTCGCGACAAGTTTTAGAACAAAGCCAAAGCTAAAAAGCAGCGATCATGGATCTAATGAGGTTACTGAGAACAGATTTACTCGGTTTATGTGAAGAATTGGGTGTGGAGGTGGAGCAGAAGATGAAGAAATCTGAGATCAGTAAAGCAATTTCAGAGAGCGCGGAAGCAGAGGAAATTAAAATTGCGTGGGAATTACTTCAGAACGCTAAAAGTGAAGCTGCGGCGAGAGAGAAACGAGAGCAGGAGCAGACTGCATCGAGAGAGGAACGAGCGCAAGCTGCAGCGAAAGAGGAACGAGCGCAGGCTGCAGCGGCAGAGGAACGAGCGCTAAAAAGGCTAGAGCTCGAAATTGAACAACCGCAATTAAACTCGCAGAACAGTAGAGTTGGGGCTCCTGTACGAGCAAGTGAGGCCGAGTCGTATCAAATGAAGAAGCTCCTGCAGCCGTTTAAAGTTGGGGAAGACGTGGGCCTATTCTTAGTTAACTTTGAGAGGACATGTAAGAAGTTGAGCTTCGCCCCAGAAACGTGGCCGCAACGGCTTTTGACTTTGTTGCCCTGTGAGGCTGCAGAGGTTGTCGCGCGCCTTAGTACTATAGACGCGGACGACTACGACAAGGTGAAGTCGAGCCTTTTGAAGCGGTATCGCCTTTCTGCCGAGGCGTTTCGTCAAAGGTTTAGAAACGCATCCAAAAAGAGCAGCGAGGGCTACTCGGAATTCGCGTACGCGCTTAAAACCAACTTGATAGAATGGTTGAAGAGCGAGGAAGTGTACGAAAGCCGCGACAAGGTAGTCGAGTGTGTGTGCCTCGAACAGTTCTTTCGTAGCATTCCGCAGTCCGTCAAGCTCTGGGTGCAGGATAGGGTGGGAGTCGACTCTGTCGAAAGGGCCGCTGAGCTAGCCGAAGAGTATACGCGACGCGTAGAAAGCTGAGCGGAGAGGAAAGCGAACCAGGCCGGAGCGATCGCGCTGTACGTAAGCCCTTCCAACACCAACAGGGAAACGGCTCGCGAGATAAAAAGTCCGAGAAGCCCGAAACAGAAAAAAAAGGTCCCCGAAAAGAAAGCAGATCACTCGAACGGAGACGAGGCGCAGAAAAACCAAAGAAAGCAGTTCGAGTCAAGGAAGCCGCTCCTGTGCTACAACTGTCAGGAGCCGGGGCACATAGCGGCCAGATGTAACAAACCGCGGGTTGTGTTCTCGTACGTGAACGGTAGCGACGAGAACCTGAAGCTTCTTCGTCCCTATCTTCACGAGCTCCAGGTAAACGGAAAGCCGTGCAGGGTGCTTAGGGACAGTGCAGCGACGATGGACGTTGTTCATCCGTCGTATGTAACTGCATCCGACTTTACTGGAGAGGTAGCTTGGATCAAGCAGGTGCTCGAAGAGCACAGTGTCTGTCTGCCTATGGCGAGAGTAAAGATAACTGGCCCGTTCGGAGAACTAGTGACAGAGGCGGCTGTCTCGCAAACAGTCCCGTCGGAGTATCCCTATTTGTTCTCTATCCGGTCAGATTTCTTGCTGCGCGAAAGGGGTCAACAGCTGGGAGAAGGACTGGTTCAGGCGTTGACGAGGTCCAAATCGCGTCAGCTTGCCCCTTTGTTGTCCAGTAAGCCAGAGCCAGAAGCAGCTAACGGGGAGCAAGCACTCCCAGAGTTGGAGGCAGAGAAACGGGATGAGGGGGACCAGGTTGTAGAACAGCCCGACCTCGTAGCACCAGAAAGCGTACGAGGCCCCAACCCGTCGGCGCAGGAGGCGGAGGAAGACGGGGTCGTTGAGGGGTCTCTCTTAGCTCCGACCTCACGTAATTTTGATCGTCTGTTGCGGGTGGACAGAGGGTCTCTGACAGCCGAGCAGAAGAGCGACCCTAGCCTGTCAAGATTGCACGATACAGCCAAGGAGGGTATTGCTAGGGCCAATGTAACGGTGCATGAAAAAGACGGATTGTTGTATCGGCACTACAAGGACCGCAAAGGTAGGGTCTTGGATCAGTTGATTGTTCCGACAAAGTACCGTGATGACCTTCTGAGTCTTTGCCACGGAAATTGCTGGTCAGGTCATCTAGGTGTGAACAAAACGAAAGAAAGGTGGCTGGGAGAGTATTACTGGCCGGGGTGCTTCAAAGACGTAGAGCGCTACGTAGAGTCGTGTGATGCATGCCAGCGAGTCGGGAAACCGGGAGAGAAATGGAAAGCTCCATTAAAACTCGTCCCGCTGATCTCGGAGCCATTTCGTCGACTTGTGATCGACACAGTTGGCCCATTGCCCAGAACTAAGTCAGGCTATAAGTACCTGCTCACCATGATCTGCCCGGCAACCAAATTTCCAGAAGCGATTCCTCTGAAGGAACTCAGCTCGTCGGAGATAGTCGACGCTTTGTTGACGGCTTTCGCGCGGATAGGATTTCCCGCGGAAATTCAGGCTGACCAGGGCACAGTTTTCACAAGCGCATTAACGACCACGTTTTTGCAGAGGTGTGGGGTGAGGCTGATACACAGTTCCGTGTATCACCCTCAGTCCAACAGCGTGGAGAAATGGCACTCTGTGCTCAAGAGTGTTACGCGCGTTGTGTCACGAACACAAAGAGGACTGGGAAAGCTGTCTCCCAGCAACTATGTTCGCTCTGAGAACTGTGCCTCATGAAGCCACTGGTTTCACGCCGGCCGAGTTGGTCTACGGGAGAGCCCTTCGCTCTCCGCTTCGAATGCTGAGAGAAATGTGGGAAGGGATGGGAGAAAACCAAACGGTTGTAGACTATGTGTTGGAGTTGCTGGAACGGCTAAGTGTTACGCGTGAACTAGTGGACAAAAACATGAAAGCGGCTCAAGAAACCGCTAAAGTGTACTATGACAGGAACGCACGACTCCGAACCTTTGAGGTTGGTGATCGTGTAATGATTCTTAGAACGGCGCGAAAGAACAAACTTGAAGTTCACTGGGAGGGGCCCGTAGAGGTCATTGACAAGCTGTCGCAAACTAACTATGCGCTGAAAATGCCCGGACATTGAAAACAAGTGAAAATCTATCACTGCAACCTGATGAAACCGTTCGTTGAAAGACAGGGTGTCGTTAACCTAACGTTAAACATGCCCGAGGAGCTACCTACCGAAATTCCAGAATGGAACGGAATCAGCCCAGGCGCTGAAAGCAGTGTGGATGAAATCATGGCACGTTGCGTGAACGCAGAGCTTCTTGACCAAGCGCAGGTAGATGATCTAAAAGTACTCTTAAACGAGTTTAGCGACACTTTCAGTGATCGACCGGGAAGGACAGACCTCATGACTCATGAGATAGAGCTCATTTCAACCGAGCCAGTCAGGTCCAAGGCGTACAGGGTGTCGCCTCGTCAGAAGGAGATCATCGAGGCTGAGATAAAGCACATGCTGGATCTTGGGGTAATCGAGCCCGCCGAAAGCGACTACGCGTCGCCCTTGATTCTCGTCGAGGCTCCCGGTAAAGACCCCCGGCCGTGTGTGGATTACAGGAAGCTAAACGCAATCACAAAGGACCAGCTATATCCTATTCCTAACATTGAGGAGAGGTTAGAAAGGGTAAGCGCCGCGAGGTACATTTCGACACTCGATCTCGTACGCGGTTATTGGCAGGTTCCTATGTCGGAAAGTGCGAGCCGGTACGCCGCGTTCATTTCTCCGGTGGGGACTTTCCGGCCTCTCGTACTGAGCTTCGGGCTCAAGAACGCGCCATTCAGCTTCTCGAAATTGATGGACAAAGTCCTGAAAGGTATGGACGGTTTTGCGCTTCCTTATTTAGATGATGTCGCGATTGAGGAGTTTCAGCGACGGTGTCACCGCCCTGGCGGCCGGTCGCCGAAAGAGAACGAGGGGGATAGGTTCGCTGGGCGGTCAGGGCGGTGGGTTTGTGTATATGCGTTGGCCGCGAACGTAGGCTTATAAATTTCGGCAGCAAGAATATTACGCGGCTCTAGTGTTTCGGTACGAGCAAGAGGTGACACGATCTGCTACGACCAGCTACGACCACCCGCCGCAGCGATGCAGGCGTCGAAGGAGCGCAACTACGCAGTCAGCCCCCGTCGCCCGACGCAGATCGTTCGGCATTCAGGGCTTTCCGCTCCGGGTTCTTCGCTTGTACTTGGAACCGAGTATTATTTCCTGTGCTTGTGTATGTGCTCAGTGGCTGGATATGGACCTCATAGAGCAGTTCTTCAGACTCAACAGCGATTCAAAGTTGACGGCGGAAGGGCTTGCAGCAACGCTTTCGGTTGGTGCACGGCTGTGACGACTACACGGATAAATTTTAAGATTGCTGCTAGCAAGGTGGGCCATAGTCGCCTTATGTTGACACGATTTTGAGTGTAAGTACTCCGTGCAAAGGCGAATCTATCGCGTTTCTAATCCACCTTTGTTTTTGTCTGCTTTTTGACTGCTAAGCAAATTCTTCTGTACCGATCACGGAGTGAATGTCTTCGGCCTTACATTGCGGAACGCCCAATAAAAAGTCATATTCGTTCAGCGAGAAAACTTCCCTTTCGGGTGACCTTCTGATTGGTAATTTCTCCCGTACTTAAGTGCTTTAATCAACACGATCAAGTTTGCTTCCCTAGTTAGGACATTTTTGTGCTACATGCGGCACTAATGCTTGGCACGATGTATGCCACAGGTGGTATTGTGAATTGGTTTACTTCCAAAGCTAACAGTGTGACAGGTGGGACCATTCAATTTGCTAAAAATGTGATGATATGGGAATTTCGTTGCATAACTAGCGTTTCACGTTTAAGATTGATAAGAAACATGCTCATGTGATAATGCATGTCTACAGCATAAGCTTTGCAGATCCAGAATAGATGTGCTATAGGCTACAGCCTCAAGATTTTTAATGGACCAAATTGGTGATCACACGGCAATAAATATTGTGGTGAAAAACTGCCCATTGACTCGGTGAGTTTTGATTGTGACCATTGGTGTGCTGTTGGCAAATTAGATAATGGCACACCTTTTCCCTGACCATCTGGCTTCAAGGGGCATTGCATCTAGATGTGCTTAAATATCTTTATTTCAAGGTTCAGTGGACCCCTCTGCATCATTACAGGAAGGCAGTCTCAAGCCACAACAAACAGCAGTGAATATACAATGCATAATAACAGGCACCAGTGTCCAGGCGTATAGTCCGCAGAAGCCAATTTGAGCCTAAAAATGTTTCTGTTTTGTTTAGATAGTTTGCATTTGGTGTATAATCCGCAGGGCCCGATTTCCGCGCCCAGTGCATAGTCCGCCAATCTGGTGCGTTGTGTCTTCGTGCTTTTTTTCCTGGGTGGCATTTTCTTCAGAGGTTCTTCGGTGAACGCTATTGAGCCTGAAGAACTGCTTTTGAGGCCCATATCTCGCTACAGATCACACACAAGCACAGAAATTAACACTCGGTGCCAAGTACGAACGAAGCACCTGGGCAAAAAGCCGTGAATGCCAAACGAGCAGCGTCGGGCGACGGCGACTGACTGCGTTGTGCCCCTTCGACGCCTGCATCGCTACGGTGGGTGGTCGTAGCTAGTCGTAGCGAGATGATCTTCACTTCAAGCAAGAAATCTTGTTATACCATAGTCAAGATATGTGTGCAAGTGTTCGACAACGTGGGCTGTCTCACAATGCAGTTGTCATCAAGAAAGGTGCATATCAACAATGTTGCGTGTTTGAGGCTGAAACTATGACGCATAGTTATCTAAACCTAAATTTATCGGTCGGCGGCTACAAACATTTTCGTTGACGTTGCTTAGATGATGTAACCATTTAGGCCTCGCATTAAATGGTGTTGCGACTCTTCGGTTCTGTATGAAAACCTATTTTTGCCCTAATAAAAGACATTTTCAAAAAGACATGTGTCTTCTGCTGATACATATCTTCCCATTTACAATGCAGAGGCAAACAGAAAATCAACTGCATACATCTACCACTTAGCATAAGCACCTTTGGCATTCATTCTTGAGCACACTCAAATATCAGCTTAGTTTGGTCTTGTTTTAGAAGCTTTACCTTTGTTCTCCTTTTCGCATTTAATACAGACTTTTTTGTCAGCAGATATCACCGTGGCACATACAACTAGAATGACCGATGAGACTATTGCTATTACACTAAAGCTTTCCACAAGAGCCAAAACGAGGCTTGTAGGGGTGCACAAGCACATAGAAATGAGATTGGCGCTTCCGGGGCGTGTTTACATTACGCGTAAAAACGGGACGATCGGCGACCAGCTGATCGCAAGATAACACCAAGGATACCGATGTTTCGATACACAGAACGCAGGATAAAGACCTCAATCGTCCCTTGTATGCTGTAGTTGTCATACTTTCTATCCAACCGCTTTTTAGCACAATTAACTAGAACAACCGAAGAGTTCGCGACACCTTTTAATGCGAGGCCTGAATGGTTACATCATCTAAGCAACGTCAACGAAAATGTTTGTAGCCGCAGACCGATAAGTTTAGTCTGAGATAAAGTACGCGTCATAGTTTCAACGCGCGAACATTGTTGATATGTAAGTACCTTTCTTTGGACCCGCGTACATTCGGTTCAACTTGATGACAGCTGCACCAGAAGTGAGAGCTCACGTCGAACACTTGCACACATATCTTGACTCTGGCAAGATTTCTTGCCTTCAACTGGCTTGAAGACTTCATCTGTAGCATCACGGTAGGTCTTGGTTGAAACGATGATCGTCTCGCACACGGCAACAAACAGAGAACGACACGCTTTGTTTTATTTATACGCTACCGGTCTACGGGCGTCGCAAATCTATCCCCCTCTTGACCGCCATGTTGGATCGATCGGAGCGCCCCCTATATTCGCTGAAACTCCTCAATATTTTCCGACACGTGGGAGGAGCATATCGTCCACCTAAGAAGCGTGTTCACTAGGTTGCGTAACGCGGGGCTAACCATGAAGGCCAAAAAGTGCAATCTTGGTTGTTCCCATGTGAGTTACCTGGGTCATGTTGTTGGCCAGGGAACGAGGCGGCCTTCGGAGCTCAAGATTGCTCCGATTGCCGACTTTCCGACACCCCGGACAAAGACTGACATTCGCTCGTTCCTGGGACTCGTCGGGTATTACCAGCGCTACATACCCAACTATTCCCAGGTAGCAAGCCCCTTGACTGATGCACTCCGAAAGGGAGAGCCGGGTAACGTAGTTTGGGACGCGGCGAAGGAAAGCGCGTTTCAAAGTTTAAAGGGGGCGCTGATTTCCGGTCCCGTGCTTCGTGCACCAGATTACGACAAAGAGTTCATAGTGCAATGTGACGCTAGTGACAGAGGGCTGGGGGTGGTGTTAAGTCAGCTGGGAGATGACCAGGAAGAACATCCAATTTTGTACGCTAGTCGTAAACTAACCGTGAGAGAGGAGGCTTACTGCGCCTCTGAAAAGGAGTGCGCTTGTTTGGTGTGGGCGGCACAGAAGTTGTCGTGCTACCAGTATGGGGCGAAGTTCACCTTCGAGACCGATCATTGTCCCCTTACGTGGCTTCGCCAAATGTCGCCCAAAAATGGCCGCTTGCTCCGATGGAGTCTCACTCTCTAGCAATATAACTTCAGCGTCATGTACAAGAAAGGTAAATTGAACGGCAATGCCGATGGGTTGAGCAGATTTTTCTGATATCACCAAAAACAGTAGGGATATGATCTCAGAGGTTTTCGTCATCCACGGGAATGAGGATCAAAGTGGGGACACTTCGTTAAAACCCCAAAATGACCTCACAAATTGCGAAGTTTTGTCTTTTTGTATTTTGTTCATAGTGACCTCTTTGGAAAAATGAGTTTTGCTTTGGCGACAGCGGGTCTCGATACCCGAAATTGTCCTAAGGTTTTAAATTGCATTGTTTTGGCAAATTTTGGTAATCCGTAATCCAGTCTGGCGGGTCTCTGGCGGATTCCGAGCGTTTGACTGCGGTGTGGCGTGGTGTTGTGGGGGACGTTTCCGCTGATGCCTCCGTTGTGAGGTTTGGGAGTTTGCTTAGTGCTTGCAGCATCTTCTCAAGGCCTACTCCAAGCCCACCTCTTCAGGCCAGCGATAGTACCACCGGCCATTCGAGGTTTCCCTGGCCCCGGAGGGGCTGTTAAAGGAGCCCTGCAACAACTTTTTGACTGATTTTTAATTTGCACCGATCCTGAGCGCACTGAACGTAGAAACTTAATGAAACTTTTCTTTTCTCAAATTTCGCTTTAGTTTAAAAGTTGTAGGCAAATAAGGATTACAAAAACAAGCAAAAAATAATCTCCTTCATGACGTAGTAGGTCCTGGCTTGAGCGGCCGTGAACTAGAGGAGGAATAGTGAGCTCATCGAGCGTTCACGGCTGCCGCACTCCGTGTCGACGACTCGAGAGGGCGCCACTACAGCACGTGTTGGATAGGCTGTATGAAGCAGGCAGCCAGGGCGGCTCGCATTGCATTTGCTGCGCGATTAAAGACTAATTCGGCATAACACTTCATTGGCCACAAACAGCAGCAAACACGAGGTAAATATCAGTTCAGAACAGGAGCCCCTTCGCGCTGCCATACCGCCAAATGGCAAAATCGCCAGCGAAGGCCGCGCCGAGAGCCTTCGGAACGCTCGGACCTCGAGCCGGTATACGACCGCGGCGCCGCCGCGTACATCCGGGACCTTTCTACGCTCGCCGTTCGTCAGCGCCTCATCGCACTAGCCCTTTCTAATATGCGCCGTTTTTTCCGTCGCTTGGTGGTGGGTACGTCGACGAGTCATTTCTTGTTTCCGTACTTTATAAACTGCATTTGTTTCTTTTCTGATCTCATACACCGAACAAAAACTACTTTCATACATAATTGAAACGGTTCGCGACACTTATATTCTGTATGTCGACTAAAAAAAAAGATTATAGCGGTTCTGACCAGTAGTAAGCCCAGGACCAAAGACGTCAGATATCGCGCGCTTTCGCCTACGCGGGTCGCCCTCGTAGGTGGAGGAGGTTTCCGCGTCGTCCGGTTAAAATATGACGCACTGATATTTAGTTGCTCTCTCCGTGCCCGCTGGCTTGCCCGAACCCCAAGAGACCTGGAAACCACAAAACAGGTAGATGCCTAAATATGATTGCAGGGCCCCTTTAAGAATGGAACCTTCGGCGACCTTCTTCCGAGTTTCAACGCTGCGGAAACAAGTCAAGACGAGTCCGGGACCGTCGCCCGCTTGTCGGGACCGTCGCCCGCTTGTCGGGGCCTGCGCGAAACGAGTCCCGACGAGTCCGGGACCGTCGCCTGCGTGACGGGGCCTGCGGCAACAAGTCTCAACGCGCCCGTGACGTTAGCGGGACGTGTGTGTGTGTGCGTGGTGGTTGGTGCGCTCGGGAAAGGGAGAGAGGCATGGCCTAACTGCTGAGAACTTTGGCTACGTCACACTGGACGACGGGTTGCTGCATCGCACTGGCTGCCCTGGCGGGGAGTGAGGGAGAAACGGACCCTATATAAGGCGGAGCGCGAGGCTGCTCCTTTGTTCTCTCGAATTTGACGACTGTATCTCAACCATGTAATTAAACCGTTCGTTACGTTACCAAGTCTCCCACCTCCACTGAACCCCTGGGTTCTTCACTTCGGGGAATGGACGTCGTTACGAGACAGGAAGCCTCCGGACGTGCGGCCTAAACCCCGCCTCGAACACCGAGTAGCACTAGTTGTTGAGACAGAAAGCATCCAGCGATAATTGGCTGCAACATAGACCTGACAAAACGCCTATTTTTTTTTCTTCAACACAATATAATACAACATGTATTTACGGATTATGAATTAATGGTTTCCAAAATTTTATCCAGGGAAATTAAAAAGAAAATTGAGGATGAACATTTCTTTTTTATTGCCGCGCTGAACTTGCACAATTTTGACTTTTTCGATATTTAAAAAATTCCGGCTGCAATGTAAACAACACTCAATAGTTGAGCGCAAACTTTTTTTATTGAAAGTGAACAAAGTATGAAATACTTAGTTTTAGCCTAAAATTTTAATTTTAGAAAATGTTTAACAATTACCGAAATATGCTTAAATATTAGAGTTGCGCAACAGGCCAAGTTTGTCATTTTATTTCACTTGAAATATAAAAAAACTGCTTCGGGTATACCGCTCGAGTGCTTTTTACATATATTTACGTTGTAGAATTTTTTTTTCTCTATTCTCCCGGCCCCCAAATTTGAGTCTACGCGCAATTCGGAAAATCGTAGTTCCAGCACCTCTCAGGGGCAACTTCTTTAAAACAAAAACGAACCGATTTTTTTTTTTTTTTTTTTGCAAGGGTAAGGTTTATTTTTTTTTTTCGTATAAACATCTTTTGCTGCCTAGTATAAAGTTTATTTGAAAAAAAGGGCATGACACCCCTATACCATCCCTATCTGAACACACCCTTAAATAAATATTTTATTTCGATTTTTTTTTTTACAAGGCACTTTCCGAAGTTTTTTATTGTTTGCTACACCGCTGGATACTCGGCATACCAAGCATTGATTGTTATTTTGACAGTTCAACCAATACGAAGATTTCAAAGGTTGTTTCCAACCCCTAGCAATGCTCTGTGCAGCCCGCGACGAAATTCGAAACTCGGCAGTCAAGGTAGTGTTGCGCGTGCGCAGTGGTGGCGTCTTCACTGCGGAGTGGGCAGCAGAGGGCGACCAAACCACTGATCTCTATGTCTATTTGGTGGATCGCGTTTGACCAGCTCCTCCTATGGACCGAAATGCGGTCACTGGCGGCCATCTTTAGGTAGAGTTATATCATCCCTAGCCATCATAGTAATATGGCGGACAGCGCAATGGCGGCCGGGTGCTATAACATAGCCGTAGATCTAGTACAGTGTACCGTGGGAGATATTTCGTGCTTGACTCAAGTTGTTCGACGACGCAGAATCTTGAAACTCGGCGCGAACGGTAGACTCATCTTTGAGGGCCCGGAGAATGTTCTACGAAAGCGCAGCACCGGGGGAAAGCAGCGCAGCTCGCATCGAAAGCAGACTCCGTAACGGCGTCTGCTTTCGATGCTTCCTTCGATGCGACTTTCGATGCGAGCTGTGCTGCTTTTCCCCCGGTGCTGCGATTTCGTGAAACTTTCACCGGGTCCTCAAAGATCGCGCTACCGTTAACGCTGGGTTTCAAAAACATGTTTAGTCAAACAATTTCAATCAAGCAAGAAATATCATCCACCCTATTTTGACGGCAGCCTGCCACCACACCTGCCAAAACGCTGTCTGCCATGGATGGATTACAGTGGCTGCAGGTGCTGTACCTTGGCTAGGGGTAATATAACTCTACCTAAAGATGGCCGCCAGTGACCGCATTCGCAGAGCGGGCAAACGCGATCCAGCAATTGTCATTGAGATCAGTGGACCAAACAGTCCAGGAAGACTTTCTAATCAAAGTGACTCCCGCTGTCATATTTCAGTGATCATTACAAGCGGAAAAAGTGGGGACGCCTTTTTGGCACTGCGATGCGCCTCTCCTCTAACGGGATAAGATACTTGTGCAAAAACGGTAGAAAAGTAACCCAAAATAGATTTACATTAAAAAAAAAATATTTGCGCCGAGATGTTTTGACGGCGCCCTCTAATGGTTTTCGTCCGTGACGTCAAGATCAGGAATTTTCTCGCCGTGACGTCGCGAGATATAACCCTGGCGGTTTACAATAATTTGCGAGCTACGAGTTTCATCAGAGATAAAATAATAAGGGTGCAGGGGAGCTGGTGAATGTTAACCATGTTGAATAAACCTGAGACTGGGGCAGAAATGAACATAAAAGTCGAAGGAACAGAAAGAGACGTCGTCCTGCCCCTTTCTGTGCCTTCGAGACGTCGTTCTGTCCCTTTCTGTTCCATGGTTAACGAGTTTTACGGTGCGCGTAAAACCCAGCTTGGTGTCATCACATTCTTAAAGGGCCCATGGAACGAATTCTGGGCTGGTATAAATCACTTTAGATTCGGATTTTACTAATAGAACATTGTTCAGTGGGCCAAAAGAAAACAAGGTAGAAAGTCAAAAGCCTTACTTTCAGTGCGAAAATCTGAAAACACAGCGGACTATTTCGTACCTCCTCCCCTTTGTAAGCTCTCACCTTTTTCACTGTGATACATTCGCGGTTCCCAAAGCGCGTCACCGGGTCCAAACGCACGTCACACGATACCGGACCTCCCTTGTTCCCTTCACCCCTAAGCTCACATTGTGGTGGAAGCTACGCGCTTGCCCGACCAATCAGCCGCCTCCTATTCATCACCTGACCCCATTCTCTGCGCGTTGGTTTGCGCGAGAGAGCGTGATCACGTGGCGAAAGCGTGGCTGGCCCAACGAGCACGTAGCTTCCACAGCACACTCAGCTTCGGGGTCAGCGGGGTGAGGAAAGCAACGTTTGTCTGAATTTTGAGCGACGGGCTAATCTTCTAAGGGGACAATGGCTCCCCTTCTTTTCGTCTTCGTGGACTGTTTGGTAGAATGCGCGATTTAAGAGTTGAGGAGGAAAGCTAAACAGGATAAACTTGGAAAAGCGTTTCATGGGCCCCTTTAAACCAACAGCCTTAGAGTTGGCAGTGTGACATTGCTCGTATTTCCGTCGATGAACGCAAAAGTAATATAAATAAAGACGTCACTTGAGCGTTTGACCAATCGTGAATGTCGACCACAGCAACGCCTCTGGTCGCGCATGTCGGCAATATTACGCGCTAGTTAATCTGCTTCTTGCGCATCTTCTCCGTTTCTTTAATTCCCCCCCCCCCACCCCCAAATGAGCCCACGTGATTTTGTTTCCCCGGACCTCAACCAATCGCGGCTCGCGCTTACCTGCCTCGTCATCGAGCGTTCCCCTGGGCGTTCTCTATGTTGCCCTTTGATTGGGGTGCCACCCCTGGAGTTCCGATGCGCCAAGAGACGCATTTTGGGACACTTGCTCAGCCTATTCGCGGTGAAAAGCTCGCGAGGAGTGCTTCTGTTGTCCTCACTTTGGTTTAGTGCACGTGCTACCCACGCGGTCATGTTTTAATTTTCATAGTGCATAGAAGCTTGGCATTGCACGTGCTTGCACCAGTAGAAGTATCCTCACTCTAAATTGTGAAAAAATTCCACCAGGCGGCGACACCCAAACTATTCCCCGCGAAAAGGTTTTGGTGACTGTTGGCGACGTATCGAGCTTTCGTGTCAAGGCCGTTTCACATATTTCCCTTCAAAGCGACCCGAGCGAAAGCAACGACCAAGTAATCGGGACAACCGTTGTCCATACAGAACATGACGACCAATGCAATACTTGCCTTCTGGGAGCGATTTTGAGCCACAGTTGTCCCGGTTATTTTTGTCGTTGCTCTTGCTGTGGACGCAGTAAACTTACACAAATGTGTAAACCAGACTTTAAATTTTTTTTCGATTTTTTTTGTAAAGGGGGTTACGTAGACGGTTCATTTAAAGCCCCTCGATATACTTGCGTTTTTCTTGCAAGTTCAAATGCGCCACTTCACGAGGCCCGTGTCTCCAGCGACCCTTGGAACCAAATTTGCGGCGCAGCACTGAAATAAGCGGCCCTTGGAGCCGAAAGGCGGCGGATTAACTCCCGCTCGTGCGACGTGTGTAGAGTGTTTCCACGTCAATAGTCGGCGGTACTTGAAAGAAACGCCTTCATCGAGATGCTTAAAATTCATATTATAGAGATTGGAACGCCTCGCGCCAGGCAGGTGGTTTTCACGTAATCGTAAAAATCATGCAGACAATTTTTGAGAACAAAAGTGACGAGATACCGACGTTTGGCAGAGACTCGCGATACATGAGACGCCTTGTATACGTATTTCACTGCTGTAAACACTTTTTTAATGCATCTCGAAGTACAAATGAACATACCCAAACGTTTTTCTAAAATATTTTGTCAACTACCCAGCCCTGTTAGGACATGAATGCACGGCCGGATTTATTAATATTTCGTCACCTCTGAACAACATAATTTCATCACTTCTTGTTAACCCTAAGTAGTCTAAAAAATACAATTTTTTTTTCCGAAAGGGCGTTGATGTGCGCAATTTCAGGTGTGTACGTTTGGAATTCGAATTTTCTAAGGCGAAGTCTGCTGGTCTGGGTCAGGAAACTTTGAGTCATTCGAAACGCGCTATTTCCACATGCCGCGATTTTGCTCCTCGAGCGGCGCCATTCCTGCAGGGCTGGCCACAGATACTCTAGAGGTAGTATTCGGGAGTACATATACTGAGATGTGCATATTTTAAGGCCCAAAATAGAGACACTGAGATACATTTGTCGTTTATGCAACGGGATATCCCTGAGATACTTCTGCCAAAACGGCGAGAAGTATTCCGGAATAGAGACACAGACACTTATTAAAATACATTTGTTCCCGAACGGTGCTACGTGGGGAAGGTGCTACGTGGGGAAGGGCAATCTATGCGTGTGCTCCTCTTTTGGTGTCATTTTATGCACTTCCCCTTACCTGGAACTCTTCATTTATCATTAATGCCGCTAAACGTCATTCCCGGTCAACCACAAAAGTCATGCCACTAAAGTTATTCCCTGTGAAGCAGACATACACACTGAACGGTAAAGAACCACTTCCATGTTTGACAAAAGGCAACTGCACGAAATGAACCCTGTTTTGCCGTGGGGCGCGTTTCAAACTGTCACCTTAAATGCTTCTCAGTAATCCATAGTGTGGGGAGATTAGAACACAGAGTCGTAGCTTTTCTTCACTGGACTCCTTTACAGCGTTTGTTTTGCTAAATTGTAATCAATGGAGGGCTTCCTTAGGGGAGCATATACTGTTCTTCTTGAAAGTAAACTTTTTAAATCACAGTTGTTTTTATGATGGTGACTGTGATAAATTATGTTATAAGGCGGGTTCATATTATAGATGCTGAAGCACCTTGCACCTAACAAGTGTTTTTATATGTTAAGTTTATCGCAGAAACGGCAACAAATGTAACGATATACGTAAATCTGGCAAAATATCGCAATACAAACGATACAATGTAAATGTATTTCACTACTCAGATACAAATGTATGTTGTAATTGTATTTCTTACATACATACGGATACTTCAAACTATCTCTATGATACTATCGCGATACTGCTTAGTCATGGATTCCTGCCGTTGCGGCGCTCGTGCCAACCGCAGCGGCAGAGCGGCGCGGTTCCAGAAGGTAGGAAATGTTTCGCAGCCACAAAGCAGCGGCGCGGAAGCATCCTCGCTGACCATTCACAGCGCCACAATGGATCACGTGACAACACGTTTCGAGCAGACGCCATACAGAAAAGATACGCAGCGGATCTTGTTTCTCGTGCTGAGTCCTTCTTGATGAGCTTATTTCCTGCTTCAGTGGTATGCCCAGCCTCGAAGAGGGTTAGCCTGTGTGTCTGCTTTCAATCGAGATTCCGTGAAGCCCATTTCCTCTTTCATCTTTCCTTGTGTGTCACAAGCTGTATGTCTTGGCATTATTTGGGAACAACTGAAATACCGTTTGAGACACCGAGCTATCAAATAACGCCAAGCAAAGGCACCCCAAGATATTTGTGTGTGTGTGCTTAAAATACCTATAGTTTTATTAAAATAAAATAAAAATTAGGAGCGACAAATAAATCAGTAAGGTTTATACTGCTAGACACATAAACCCACTGGGCGCGTGTGCTTGCTGCAAGCAACATTGGGCATCGCAGCGCCAGAAAACGCTCATGTGTAGTGAAATCTTGCGAACCGCTTACGTCAGCTATTTGGACCGCGGAATTGCAACATGTAACTCAAGCATACGAAGTGAATTTCTTTTTCTTTTCTTCTTCAATACTGAGTAGGTATTTATTATCAGCTGAGTGCTTGCAAGCTGCATTCATATCAGTTTTTTTTTTTCTCAATTCCTTTTGTTGCTTTTCTGTGGTAGAAAACCGGGAGAGGTCACCAACTGATGGCCTGCCTCTTCAAGAAACTCGAGGCAGTACGTCCACAGATCATACATTAATTCGTTGTCCCAGTGTGACAGATGAGGTGGGTTTAGTTAATTATGAACAAGGGGGGGGGGGGGGGGGGGGATTTGGAAAACGCGGGAGCTCTAGAAATCTAACCTCCTAGACAGCTTGGTTCCTGCAAGTTTCAGGCGTCGTTAGACGAGTCGTATGTACTTCTACTGGAAAGTGGAACTCGTTGTAAACATGTTATTTCGATGACTGAAGCTTCAAACTGTTACAAAATATTACACTAAAGAGAGGAACCATAAAAGTGTACGAAGGCAGGTTTGGCAAGACAACATGCCTGGTAACACCTAGAGGATCATCCAGTGGGCATCGTT
Source organism: Ixodes scapularis (assembly GCF_016920785.2). Classification (NCBI taxonomy): domain Eukaryota; kingdom Metazoa; phylum Arthropoda; class Arachnida; order Ixodida; family Ixodidae; genus Ixodes; species Ixodes scapularis. The sequence continues at coordinate 82,121 of NW_024609967.1, forward strand.
CTGTGCTCCAAACACATCTTAGGTGACCAAGATAGCTGCTCTCTAAAAGTAATTTTATTCATTGTATTGTTTTTGACTAATTATAGCAGTAGACTGTATTAAAAATGATTCTGGCCCTAACCTTGTAAATTACCGTGCTTTTTTTTTTTTGCTTTTTTTAGCATTTTCGATTTGAGTTGGCAGCACTGAAACACAAAGTATCACAAACACAACGTTGAGACGTTGTGTATGTCTGCCTTTTTTGCCTCTGCCTCGGGTTTTACTATGCCGAAAAACAACCAGCTTGCATGCTCCGTAACGTTGTCTTGAAACATGTATTGCGGTTTTTAGGGCTTGGTTCTGGAATGTTTGAGAGTTCACTAACCGAGCACAGCTGGAGCGGTTATCCGCATGCTATAGGAACGCGGCACGGGTGAAACTGTCGGCCATTGCCGGACCAGTTGTGCATTGGCTTCAAAAGAGGGACTTTTGTTCACTTCAGATGAATAACCCTCAAAGGCACCTTAATGAGGTGCGTTGCATGAGGGGGGATCAAGTACAAAACAAGATAACAAAGAAGGTGGCCGAATAACACATATATTGATAGGGACTTCTAGCAAACCTTTACCGCTTCCCGCGTAACGCACTAGCGGAGCATTGTGAAGCATGCTTTTAAGCGCGCTCCCCACGAGCCGGAACACGGTAACAGTTTGCTAAAACTCCCTAATGAACAACTAGAGGCATATTACACATACCATGTAAAAAGACAAGGGACAAAAAAGGAGAGTCATATTGAATACGCATTTTGACTAATTAAAAGATTTTGAGGTTTGCACTGGAAATATCACCGAATTTCGACTGATTAGTTTCGAGTACGATTATTTGTAGAAGATAGTTGACGTCAGTGGTAACTGTGAAAGCGTGTAATTTTGAGATTTACTAGTTTTCGCGAATAAAAATTTTACTTTCAAGTTGTGCATGGTCATGACGTAAATCGATGTGCGAGGGGGGGTCACAGTAACCGTCACGAAAAGAAGAGAAATGATAGATTTTGTGAAACATGACGAGTCGAACATATTTAGTTCTTTCAGTTAGTGGACGAAGCTCTAGATTTGATTTTAGTGCCGTCATACTTGATGTCCGGGAGTACGATATAAAACAAGATGCTTCATTTTGAACTGATTAGAGTTTGTTAATGAGATATGCTTGATGACGCTACCAAATAATGCGAACGTATAGTCTGAATTGAATCTGACGAAAGTTTTATGGACTGCATTACAGTCACAGAGTTGCGTAAATATGAAGAGAACAAAAATTAGCATCTTAGAAAGCGCACGTATAGACGCCCAAGGAAGCACAAACAAACTATGTACTCGAACTAAAAGGAACATGCACCAGCAAAATGCGAAATAAAACGCGGTTAATTATTTTGTAACCTATTAAGACATGGTTTCATTCGTGAATAGTTTCGTGGTGAAAAATATTATTTGCACCAATTTGTCTTGCATTTGTATCTTCGTACCTTCTCTTCGTTATTGACGCGTGTTATATATTCATATAATACGGGGAAAAATTGTGACCTTGGTGTTGTATTGGGTATTGTGAAATAATTTTGACCATATATTTTTTTTTTTATTCAAAGGATTCACAACGTAAGGATTGCTTTGCACTACTCATGCTGATTTCCCTACTACAATTTCCCAACACATACGTAACTTCTAAGTTTGAAACTGTCTCTCGGGCGTCTTTTTTCTTTTTTTTTTCTCCAGCTTTTGGCTTTTTTGCAACAAGTAGAATGGCACCTCTCAAATGAAAGCGCGCATGGCTGCTCTATACAATTCCCAGGTAAAAGCAACGCGGGCAGCGAATGAGCGCTGGCGGTAGCAAAATATGGTTATTCTAAGCATTTTTTTTTTGTATTGTATTGAGGAGTTTCAGCGAATATAGGGGGCGCTCCGATCGATCCAACATGGCGGACAAAAGGGGGATAGATTTGCGACGCCCGTAGACCGGTAGCGTATAAATAAAACAAAGCGTGTCGTTCTCTGTTTGTTGCCGTGTGCGAGACGATCATCGTTTCAACCAAGACCTACCGTGATGCTACAGATGAAGTCTTCAAGCCAGTTGAAGGCAAGAAATCTTGCCAGAGTCAAGATATGTGTGCGAGTGTTCGACGTGAGCTCTCACTTCTGGTGCAGCTGTCATCAAGTCGAACCGAATGTACGCGGGTCCAAAAAAAGGTACATATCAACAATGTTCGCGCGTTGAAACTATGACGCGTACTTTATCTCAGACTAAACTTATCGGTCTGCGGCTACAAACATTTTCGTTGACGTTGCTTAGATGATGTAACCATTCAGGCCTCGCATTAAAAGGTGTCGCGAACTCTTCGGTTGTTTTAGTTAATTGTGCTAAAAAGCGGTTGGATAGAAAGTATGACAGCTACAGCATACAAGGGACGATTGAGGTCTTTATTCTGCGTTCTGTGTATCGAAACATCGGTATCTTTGGTGTTATCTTGCGATCAGCTGGTCGCCGATCGTCCTGTTTTTACGCGTAATGTAAACAAGCCCTGGAAGCGCCAATCTCATTTCTATGTGCTTGTGCACCCCTACAAGCCTCGTTTTGGCTCTTGTGGAAAGCTTTATTGTAATAGCAATAGTCTCATCGGTCATTCGAGTTGTATGTGCCACGGTGATATCTGCTGACAAACAAGTCTGTATTAAATGCAAGAAGGAGAACGAAGGTAAAGCTTTTTTAACTGTTTTATTTTTACAGAACAGGGCAAAGCTTCTAAAACAAGACCAAACTAAGCTGATATTTGAGTGTGCTCAAGAATGAATGCCAAAGGTGCTTATGCTAAGTGGTAAATGTATGCAGTTCATTTTCTGTTTGCCTCTGCATCGTAAATTGGAAGATATGTATCAGCAGAAAACACATGTCCTTTTGGAAATGTCTTTTATTAGGGCAAAATTAGGTTTTCATACACAACCGAAGAGTCGCAACACCATTTAATGCGAGGCCTGAATGGTTACATCATCTAAGCAACGTCAACGAAAATGTTTGTAGCCGCAGACCGATACATTTGGGTTTAGATAAGTGTGCGTCATAGTTTCAGCCTCAAACACGCAACATTGTTGATATGCACCTTTCTTGATGACAACTGCACCAACGTGAGAGAGCCCACGTCGTCGAACGCTTGCACACATATCTTGACTATGGTATAACAAGATTTCTTGCTTGAAGTGAAGATCATCTCGCTACGACTGGCTACGACCACCCACCGCAGCAATGCAGGCGTCGAAGGGGCGCAACGCAGTCAGTCGCCGTCACCCGACGCAGCTCGTTTGGCATTCACAGCTTTCCGTTCAGGTGCTTCGTTTGTACTTGGCACCGAGCGTTATTTTTTGTGCTTGTGTGTGCTCCGTGGCTAGATATGGGCCTCAAAAGCTGTTCTTCAGGCTCAATAGCGTTCACCGAAGAACTTCTGAAGAAAATGCCACCCAGGAAAAAAAGCACGGAGACACAACGCACCAGCTTGGCGGACTATGCACTGGGCGCGGAAATCGGGCCCTGCGGATTATACAACAAATGCAAACTATCTAAACAAAACAAACGTTTTTAGGCTCAAACTGATTACTGCGGGCTATACGCCTGGACACTGGTGCCTGTTATGCATTGTATATTCACTGCTGTTTGTTGTGGCTTGAGACTGCCTTCCTGTAATGATGCAGAGGGGTCCACTGAACCTTGAAATAAAGATATTTGAGCACATCTAGATGCAATGCCCCTTGAAGCCAGATGGTCAGGGAAAGGGTGTGCCATTATCTAATTTGCCAACAGCACACCAATGGTCACAATCAAAACTCACCGAGTCAATGGGCAGTTTTTTACCACAACATTTATTGCCGTGTAATCACCAATTTGGTCCATTAAAAACCTTGAGGCTGTAGCCTATAGCACATCTATTCTGGATCTGCAAAGCTTATGCTGTAGACATGCATCATCACATGAGCATGTTTCTTATCAATCTTAAACGTAAAACGCTAGTTATGCAACGAAATTCCCATATCATCAAGTTTTTAGCAAATTGAATGGTTCCACCTGTCACACTGTTAGCTTTGGAAGTAAACCAATTCACAATACCACCAGTGGCAAACATCGTGCCAAGCATTAGTGCGGCATGTAGCACAAAAATGTCCTAACTAGGGAAGCAAACTTAATCGATCGTGTTGATTAAAGCACTTAAGTACGGGAGAAAGTATCAATCAGAAGGTCACTCGAAAGGGAAGTTTTCTTGCTGAACGAATATGACTTTTTATTGGGCGTTCCGCAATGTAAGGTCGAAGACATTCACTCCGTGATCGTTACAGAAGCATTTGCTTAGCAGTCGGTCGTGCGTGCTAAAAACAACAAAAAACAAAGGTGGATTAGAAACGCGATAGATTCGCCTTTGCACGGAGTACTTATACTCAAAATCGTGTCAACATAAAGCGACTAAGGCCCACCTTGCTAGCATAAATCTTAAAATTTATCCGTGTAGTCGTCGCAGCCGTGCACCAACCGAAAGCGTTGCCGCAAGCCCTTCCGCCGTCAACTTTGAATCGCTGTTGAGTCTGAAGAACTGCTCTATGAGGTCCATATCCAGCCACTGAGCACATACACAAGCACAGGAAATAATACTCGGTTCCAAGCACAAGCGAAGAACCCGGGGCGGAAAGCCCTGAATGCCGAACGATCTGCGTCGGGCGACGGCGGCCGACTGCATAGTACACAGGTTGCGCTCCTTCGACGCCTGCATCGCTGCGGCGGGTGGTCGTAGCTGGTCGTAGCAGATCGTGTCACCTCTGTTGCTCGTACCGAAACACTAGAGCCGCGTAATATTCTTGCTGCCGAAGTTTATAAGCCTACGTTCGCGGCCAACGGATATACACAAAGCCGCCGCCCTGACCGCCCAGCGAACCTATCCCCCTCGTTCTCTTTCAGCGACCGGCCGCCAGGGCGGTGACACCGTCGCTGAAACTCCTCAATAGTCACGCATCGGAAGATTAAAAAACGCACGATTGAGCGATTTCCGCGACGCATATTGCAGTTGCTCCACATACTGTGAGATGACGGCATATGCTCATAAGAACGCCGGTTGACTGATCACGAAGCAAGGAGTGTGAACATAAGAACCAACGTCCTTCTTCTTTCGAGATGTCAGTGACTTGAGTAACACATTCCCTAACTCTTTGACACAAATTATGCTATCACCATCTTTATAAACTCCATCCTGCTGCGACGCCTGTACGCGAAGTTTTACACTTGCACACTTTACTGAAAAAAGTAAGGAATTGCATTTACAATTACCCGAAGCTAAATTGTAATTGAGTACAGTGACAATTACCCAGACGTCCCCGGTACACTCATAGCAATTATTCAAAAAAATTGTAATTGATTTCTTTTTAGATTCATTTTGTAATCATATGAATACCTTAAGAAGTAATCGCAAGGAAGCCCTAATTACGTGTGGAAGTAATACAATTACTCGTGACCGTTACGATTTTTTCTTCCCGGTTATAACGGCGCCCTATTTTCGTACAACTACAACCAATAATTAGACGAAGGACGAGAGAGAGGAATGTACACGACAAGCGCTGACTTAGAACTGAATTTAATTAGAACGAACATGAAACTCTCGAACCACCAAAACACAAAACACCGATAATCTTATCAATGTGATTACAGTCTTGCTTCGTAACGACACATGTAAGCAATCTCGCTGCCAAACAAGGCAATGGACGGCGAACTCACGCAGATACCATAGAGAAATATAGTGCTACGTAAAGAGTGGCCACTCTAGCCGTTTCGCGGCCCAGGAGCGAGGGACTCTACTGACCGTTAGTAGGCGCAACATTGCCACTTATTCTGAACATTTGCCAGATATATAACATTAATAAGTAACTTTGTTACATAAACTTTTAAAATTATTACGAACTTTGAAAACTTTCGAAAACGACTTCAACTGCTGTGGCTACGGCTGTGGCGCGACGGTTGGCTTTGGGTCGTCGACTCGACGGAGGGTGGATACTTCGGCTGCTTGGTTTGTCTCCCTTGCCTCGCTGTGTGGGTTGAGTTGGTTCCGCGGCTTGTTGTCTCGTGCGGGTTTCTAGACATTCTTCCGTTGCGGTCAAGGTATACGGTATACGTAAGAAGTATTGTGAGTGTATTTTCTTTGTTGACGGACACTTGCATTCGGTCCCTGAACTTAGAAGCCACTGGGCCAGGCTGTCCTTCTATTCTTGCTGTATTAGTCACATGGTCATTTCTGCAAGCGCTTTTCATGGAACTTGAGCGGTGGTTTCTTTATATGCCTTCCATCATATTGCATTTGCCGCTGTAAGTCTCGCTGTAATACAGTACTTATTTTTCCAGTGTTGCACTGTTGACGCGTTATTCATACATTTTGCATGTGTATTGTTATTTTTGTAATGTATGAATAACATACATCACTCATTGTCTTCAGAGTTGATGTTTGTTTTGCTTGTCGTAGTTACAAAAATAAATACTTTTGTGTGTCAATCCCGGGTGTCGTCCCTTCAAGAGAGTTAGCACAAATGTGGAATGATCCTTTTCGGTGTGCGGTCACTTTGAAATATATTTAGAGCTGGATGACTTTTCTTCTGCCGTACAATTAAGGTATGCTTATAAAACAATTCTATTTTAAACAAAAACCATGCTAGTTACAATAACACTGACTCGTAAAACTAGAGGGCGCATGCGACTGCCCGATACAGAAATACCGCCAGAATTCGCCTTGAATCTATTCATTCATCTGGCCAGCGGTTATTGCGTGTATCCATCCATTCAACAATCAAATAGGGACTACACTGGCCGCTGGGTGCGCTCGCTGACACTGAATAGGGTCGCTGGGGCCTATGGAAGCGTCCGCTCTTTACGTAGTACTGTATTTTTCTATGCACTTACCCTCCTCGCACTGTGAGATGAAAAAAGCCTCCGTAATCTCCCTCGTGTTTTGGTTAGTGGCAATGACATTAGATAATATTGCAGCGACCATGACGAATTTGCTCTGAAAGGAGCGGAAAGGGCGCCGCCATGTTTTCAGACTCAACCCTGCCCCAAGCAAATAGGTGCCCCACGCATTTTCTTGAATTTCGCCTTGGGGCGAGCGCCAACTCAAAACCCCAAACGGAGTTTGGGTTCTACCCATGCGCATTGGTGAACCCCTATCTCTTTGGGGCCCCCTATTCTAGAACTCCCTATTATCTCTCACGTGCTGTGTCATACACTCTTGCACAATCTATTCGAATACAAGGCTTCTGGCCGATGCCACTTTGAGTGTTCGCACGCACGACACTTGCTCATCTCGCTTTCCAAAGCGACGTGCGTGAGCAGTGCTGGGCTATGCAGACAGAGCTGAGGCACTCGCAGGCAAACTGGACAGTGTTGCTTCTTGTGGGGAAAAAATTGCGATCAGATTAACAACCCAGCCCTAATGGAAAAGGTCATCGATCTCTATAAATTGGCTGCACAAATGTCGTTCCCTCACCCTTCAAAAGCGTTACCACTATGAAAAGCAATTCGAGTATTACAAAACTACAACAAATCGTTATTAATTCCAAGTACTCAGTCAGCCCTGACACAATGCGCACGATATACGTGCTGGTCTCACGGCGCACCTTAGAGTTCAGCTGCCAATGAGCAACAGCGTTTACGTTCTTCGGAATATCGACCAACGCACGGCTCTGACATCACTTTGCTGCGCATCCGCGGGCGCTTCACCTCTCGCGACTATAGTTCCACCGCACGTGCAGTGCCCACGCCTGGTGTGGGCAGGCGCCGGCTTTTTTTGTAAGAAATCCGTTGGCGTATACGAAAAATTAATACCTCTAGCGCTAATACAACCGCAGCCGCACCGCAACATATGTAGTAAAACCGAAGGAACTGTGTGAAGTCATATGGTACCGGGGAGACATCTACGTCCCCAAAGCGGGAACAGTTCCATTTCCATACCTTCATCTCTTCGGATTGCAAATTAGTCTCGAATATTCTCGTCACCAGTCGGCCGTAAATGGCTCGCAGCGGGAAGTCCTTTCGCACGGGGGTGCTCATGTAGAGCGTGTAGATAGTTTCTTTCCCAGCAGTCACCATGTTGCCAAGCATTGCCAGGCTGCACTCCTCTAAATCTAGCGAGAGAAACACGTGGCTTCCTCTGACAACCTTATCTATGCAGCCCTCGTTTGTGTCGCTTAGAGTAGAATTCTTGTTGGGCGATCGTTGCTGGGCGGCCGCCATGGCGCCGATGGTTCCCTGGTTGTTGTCTGATTGCAGTTGATGGTACATGAAGGTGCCCCTTATCACACACGGCAGCACTTTCCCAGAGGCGAGCTTGGGGTAGAGCTTTTCTATGGTGTCGTCGGCGTCCCAGCCATATCCGGAACTCAGGCTAGAGGTCAACAGGCTCTGCAAGTAAGTGGCGAGCGAGAATCCGCCGACCATCCAGCAGAAGAGCACGATGCGTCCAGACAGAACGCGTTCGAACCGTTGCGGTATGGGATATGAGAAGAGCATTGCCGTTGAGATGAAAACCAACGCCACTTCTTGAATTCCATTGAGGGGCTGCCTTCCCGAGCAGTAGTTGATGAGACAGAAGCCTAGTGCACAGGCGACTATCGAGAAGAACAAAAGGGCGAAGAAGGTAGTCGGTGCTTCTCGCAGCAACTCATTTGCCCGACTTGAAGGCCTGCGGACCGTGTAGAATACGGCCCTTCCGCAGCGCAAGATGCCGGGAAAGTGGAGCAACCGCCAGCGCTGCACGTCGCACGCACTCTCATCGACCATAATGTCTATTCTGCGCTCTCTGACGTCTGTAATCCAATGCTCGCTGTTCACAATGATTGTTGTGTAATGGACACCAAGCCATTCGAAACATTTTAACACAATGTTCTTTTTCGGATTGGCGCAATCAAGATCCGTACAACCAAGCACGAAGCTTTGGTTCCGGAGCAGCTGCCAAGTTTGGGCACCGGAAAAGCTCGGCTCCTGTGCGGCTGAACCTTCATACAGGTTGATGTAGCCGCTGCCGGTGCAGTTCCACACTAAGCCCTGTAAAATTCTACGGCTGGCCGCATTCGTGGGTAGATAATAAATAGATTGGCTTGGGTTTTCACGAGCCCGAACGCAGGGTAAACGCTTTGCCTCTGAAATAATGAAATAACAGGAGAAAAGGTCGTCGGGAGAGAGTAAGCGCGAAAGGCTACCGTTCCATAAGGACTCAGGAATAACAGCAACCCTCTTTCTGTTGTCCGCAGTGCTGTCACGGAGGTGCTTCAGGTAAACTGACCAGGAGCTGCACCAGTACCTTGCTGTGAGGACGGTTCCGAATCTGCGTTGGAAGAGGAAGTTGTCCATGTCTCCACTGGCGCAGAGGATGTCTACGTATGTGTCATTCGGAAGGACGAGATGCACACCGTCTTGTCTAGAGCCCTGTGCTGCAACAGTCACAGGGTGAACGCACAAGATGAAGACGAAATATGTGAACATCTTCAACATGCGTCTGGCTATCAGAGAACCTCACCAAAGAGCACGAAGGGGACGTGTAATCCAAGTGAAAGCCTCGCTCTTCTTTCACATCTGTGTTTAGTTTTGAGATGGCCGGGGACAGTCATCTAACGTGTTGAAAGTAAATACTGCCACGAATGGAGAGGGAAATTTTCTCCCCTTTGAATATAAGAATGCCTAATAGGTTTTTTACGTTGTTTTTTTTCCTGACCGCGGCTCTTTTATTTATGAATGTTCTCCGAACAAACAACTGGGGTCTCAGAAATTTCAGGCAGTATTTTTCTATATGTACAAAGCAAATGGAAAACAGGCAGGGTAGGCATAATGGAAAGGCATTACGGAAAATGAGATCCGAATACGTGAGATAACAAATACTAGGAATCACACTTTTTTTCTATTTTTTTAATACCATGGCGCTTTGATTTGAACACTCGCCTGTGCCATTGCAAGGTGTCTGTTTCTAATTCGAACGAATATATTAAAAAAAATCAGTGAAAGGCACCGTCGAAAATTTCAGCAAACTTTTTTAAAATATTTATGTTGTTTTGTAAGTTTCTTAGTTTCGCACGTATTTTTCTTTCTCACTGAATTGCCAGATGGAATCCCTTTGCATCTATTGGAGTCGGTTCCCCCTCTTCCTTTGGGATCCTCTTCGGCAGCAAAACTCGCGCCTCTTTCGCCAGCACATGGGTGTCTTGCGGCAACTCGTTCCCTTTATGCCTGGAACCTCATGTCCAAGGCTCTGGCGAAGGCGGTGTTGTGCGCGCTAAGCTTGAAGGACATCGTTCCGTCGTGGGTGTGGGCCCTAAAGAAAAATCTAAGCAGGTCTTAAAAGAATGCCCCTGGTTTAATAAGAACAGAAATATAATGCTGTTGTTGTTGTTGTTGTTGGAGTGGTTGTTTTTGTTGTGTTTTTGCTGGGGCTCTGATGAAAACCAAGGCCAAGAGTACTGGACATCCATTTTAGTTTCCACGGTTGTTCCCAGAATGCGTCTGGACTTGAGCGAAAAACATGTTCTTACACCCTCTCCCCTTCCATGTCTCACCAAGAGATGCATGAAAGGGAGAGAGAGGAGAAAAAAGGGGAAGCGTCTAAAGAATAAAGACGGAAAGTGGGAGGCGCTCTTGTCTTTTTGTGTGTGTGGCCTCGCTAAGCTTAAAGCTCGTTGCCACATTTGCGACATCTGAAGACCGTGTGCCTTGAAACCGTTGAAACCTCTTGCTGTCCTCTATATTTTTTTCTTTGGCTTCAAAATTTTAATCGTATTACAAACGTTTATTTTTTATAGGTAGTGGCATACTTGGCCTTGCAAATACCGCGAAACTCTCTGTCTAGCTTAATGCAGTTTCAGGCTCACCGCATAGATGGTGCCGTGTAGTGGTGTCATCTAGAGTGCCTCAATGTCGCTCGCTGGCGCCTTCCCAGAGTAGAGACAACTGTGACGTCTGCTATCGGAGCCACCATAATGCCGCCTTCTTCACCCGTCGAGTCTATGTGGAACAGGGCTTATGCGGCCGTTCGTGAGCTATCTACGCAGTTAGTGAACATTCTCACTTGTGAAATAGAGCGTGACCAGTACAAGACACGTAACGTCACGCGTTCAGTCAAGTATGGGTTTGATTTCCTGTTTAAATTTACGATTTAGTCCGCATTGTTGTAACCGTGGGCGTCGGAGTGCGACCACATGGTCGCCAGGCAGAAGGAATACAACCACCCCGTGTGACAGCTCGCCAAAAAGTGTCTTTAATCTTAAATCAACAACCGGAAGAAGCTTCGCTTCCGGTAATCCCGCAGCACAACACATGTGGTGCCATCTATTGCCAGGTGTCCTCACTACATCTCCCTTCCAGCTCGAGGGAACTTTACCTCGTGCTTTCAGTCCAGTCCAGTTCAGTCTTTGAGGAGGCTTGACTTGCCGCCCCGAACGTGTGACGCGTATACCCGGTGGCTGAGACTGCCGTGTAGAACTGGGCACCACCGCTGAATCGCCTGTTGGTCTTTCGGCAACAGGAACTGGCCCGTCTGAAGTTGCAGGCTGGGTGCAAACAAAGTCGCTTGGCTGGCTGGGAGTACTGGGCGTAAACGGCACCAAGTGGCGACGGTTGCGCTGGACAACACCCCTTGGCGTCTCGACCACGTAGGAGCGCGGCCGCTTGGCCGGGCTCAACACCCTAGCAGCACATGGTATATCTTGTACCCACACCTCTTCCCCTGCTTCCAGAGGGCGCAGTGACTGGGCGGCGCGACGCCTGTTGAAGTCCTTGCGTTGACGGCTCTTCACGCTCGGGTCCCTGCTCTTGACGAGCTTTGGCGACGGCCACTTCGGCATTAGCGATGCAGGTAACCCTGGCAGCTTGGTCCGGAGACGACGACCCATGAGCAGCTCCGAAGGGCTGTAGCCGGTCACTCCGGGTGTGTCCCGGTACACCGGTAATGCCATGTGCGGATCCTCTACCTTCAGGAAGAGCTCCTTCAGTGTTCGAACCATGCGCTCTGCTTCGCCATTCGCTTGCGGGTACCTCGGACTGCTCGTACGGTAGGCGAACCCATACAAGGCTGCGAAAGAGGCAAATTCCGTTGACGAAAACTGCGGACCGTTATCAGAGACCACAGTCTCCGGAATGCCAAAGCGGGCAAAAGAACTCTTCATAGCCGCGATGACGGAGCTTGATGTTGTGGTCGCAAGACTGACCACCTCGGGGAAACGGGAATAGTAGTCAACCATGACCACGTAGTTGCGTCCTTGCAGCTCAAAGAGGTCAACCCCGATACGTTGCCAGGGGCGATCGGGTGTAGGAGTCCCGAGAAGCGGCTCGCAGCGCTGAATTCTTGTTTGTGCACAACGCTCACACGTCCCCACCAGTTGCTCCAGCTCGCTGTTCAAGGTTGGCCACCACACTGAGTCGCGAGCCTTTGCCTTGCATCTTCCCACGCCTTGGTGGCCCTCGTGGAGTAATGTTAGCATCTCCTTCTGAAGAGTCTGAGGAACCACGATGCGACAGTCCTTCAGCAACAGGCCCTCGAAGGCTGTGATGTTGCCTCGCTCCTTCCAGAAAGCCCTAAGATGAACTGGAACGTTGGGCACCTTCTTTGGCCACCCATCCTTGCAGAATCGGAGTAGGCCGGCACAGACTGCATCCTCTGCTTGGTGCTGGCGAAGGCGATCGAGGCGAGTGGATGCGACTCTGTGTGGTGGCCAACCTTGAACAGCGAGCTGGAGCAACTGGTGGGGACGTGTGAGCGTTGTGCACAAACAAGAATTCAGCGCTGCGAGCCGCTTCTCGCAGACATCTTCGAAGTGACCCAGGCGTCGACAATAGTGACACTTGACTTGTCTAGCCGGGCACTCGTTACGGGGGTGCGCTTGACGGCCGCAGAATCTGCAGTTCTTGCTGCCTTCTCTCGGCGACGACGCCGAGTCTCGCTTGGGAGACGTCTTGGGGGCCGGTTTCCTTCCTTTCTTCACACGTGCTTCATCCAGCTTGAGCTGCTCCGGTGCGACGGCAGCTGTCTCGTCCCGAAAAACGGTCGCCCGCGCCTTGACGGCGTCTTCGTGGATGCGTGCTTGTAGCCGGGCCTCGGCCATGGTGAGGGTCGGACAGCGGCAGAGCTTGTCAGAGAGTCTCGAGTCGAGAAGTCCTACGACGAAGCGGTCTCTAACGAGCCTGTCCTCGAGCTCTGTGGACGGATAGTTGCACTTGCGGACGAGTGCTCGAAGGGCCGTGTAAAAACTGTCGACGGTTTCCCCTCGTTCCTGGACCCGCCGGTGAAAAAGCACGCTCTCGTACACTTCGTTCGGTGGATGTACGAAGTGCGCCTTGAACTTGTCTGTTACCGCAGCGAAGGACCTCCATTCCTCTGCGGTGAGGCCTAACGTCTCAAGAACACGCCGCGCCTCTTCGGATCCCATAGTGTACAGTAACGTCCGCACCTGAACTTCGTCCGACGCTTGGTAGAGGCCTGACGCAAAGCTGAAGTCTTCGAATTGTAGAAACCATCGCGGCCACTTGTCGGGGTTTGCGAAGTCGAATTTAAGCGGTGGAACCAAGCTCGGGAGTGAGACGACGGGGGCGGTGGCGGCGGCAGCTTCCGTTGTTCTCTCCTGCGACATGACGAGGAACGCAGCGACGATGACGAGAAGACGGAAAGCGTAGCAGCGTGCGACGCAGAGACGACGAGGCAGGGCTAGCTGTGAGCATAGCAGCAGCGAGGAGGACTTCATACCGGGAGGCCGGCCACTTCCGACACCATGTTGTGACCATGGGCGTCCGAGTGCGACCACATGGTCGCCAGGCAGAAGGAATACAACCACCCCGTGTGACAGCTCGCCAAAAAGTGTCTTTAATCTTAAATCAACAACCGGAAGAATTGTAAGCAGTGAGAGAGTGCAGGCGAGCTGGTAATCAATCGACATCTTGTAAACCCTGAGATGGGGAACGATAAAAAAAAACGGACGAACACAACAAAATCTCAAAAAATTTTGTTGTGTTCGTCCGTTTTTTTTATCGTTCCCCATCTCAGGGTTTACAAGATACCGGAAGAAGCTTCGCTTCCGGTAATCCCGCAGCACAACACATGTGGTGCCATCTATTGCCAGGTGTCCTCACTACACGCATATACCGCGAATGTGCTCGCAGAAGTTCCGTCGGCTGCTGCTCGCATTCTAGTCCACTTCTTACAGATGGTAGATCTATGCAAGTACATTTGATGCCGACACTGTTCGTTATCATCTGCTGCAATGTCTACCCATGTTTGGCCTTCCATTGAATGAAGAAAGTTAAAACTATCAACGAGCGAGGCGCAGATATGAGCATAGCAAGGCCACTCCAAAACGGTGACCTGCGTCAACGTCAACCTAGTCTGCGGCTTGGGTCGGCTGGTGCCGACGCAGCCGGACTCCTGACAGCGCGCTCGGATCATCGAGACGCAGGTGGCGCAGAGTGCCCCACGAGGGCGGCCAGTGCAGTCGTCGGCGAGAACGGCTTCCAGCAAGTCCCACCACGTCGATCTGTGAAGATTAACGTGGCCTCCGACAAAAAAGCGGTAAGTTGCGTGACATGAAGGGTCTCTTCATGTCAGATTACATCCTGAGACAACATGCGACGAACTTTCGGAAATTGTGCTCTTTGCGCTAGGCAGCCAGCGCTTTACTTGCACGAAGCTGTCTTTTAGGTTTAACACCTACGCTTATTTTCACGTCTCGGTAAACAAGGAAGACTTTTATAAGCTAGTGTGTCCTGATTTGTGGCCGGACGGTTGCCTTTTTCGGCCCTTTTTGGGACGGCTCAGCTTCGACGACAACGGAAGTGCTGGGAACACCGCAATTAGCCAGAGCCCTGACCCGAGTCGCCGTCTAGACTGATGAAGATTAATGCGAGAAGCGTCGTCAACAAACCGGAAGAGCTTTAAAGTGTACTCCTGACTTACGACCCCGATATAATAATAATTACTGAAACTTGGTTGGACACAAAAATACTGAATAGTGAAGTTTTTATAGAAGGGTTTAATGTGTTTCCGCGAGATCGTGGCTCGAGGGGTGGAGGGGTCGCACTCCTCGTCAACGACAATTTCGAGTGTTCCCTGATCGAACAGAACTCTGATTGTGAAATGGTCTGGGTGTCCGTCCGTTGGGGTTGTCACTCAATGCTTATAGGGGCACTGTACAGGTGCCTGCAAGCCGGTGTAGAAGTGCTCACAAAATTGTCTGAATTTTTGTCAATCAACCTAATTAATTTTTCAGATGTTATGCTGGCTGGAGATTTCAACTTGCCAGATATTGACTGGGACAACATGAATCCTACAGGAAGCTATGCACACTCAAGCCTATTTGTAGATATTGCTTTTAGCAATAACTCCAGCAAGGTAGTGAGATGCCCCTCGCGCGTGTCTATACTCTGTTTCATACTTAGCGTGCAACGCTGTCAAAGCTACTGGCGCGAGCATGGGGCTTGATCTCGTTGATCATTAGCACGCGTTCTCGCGCAAACAAAACCATAGATGAAGCTAGGCACTCGCGCCAGTAGCTTTTACAGCGTTGCACGCTAAGTATGAAACAGAGTATAGTGTGCGTGATTCATTGCAAGACCTTGTCTTCTTATCGGGGGCCGTTGCCAGAATTATTAATATATCAAATGTAGAGGGCATATCTGACCATGAAATAGTTGTTTCTGATGTATCTTTCCGGCGAATTACGAGCGGTACTAAAGAGTTGAAACGGTTCCGGGATTTCGCTAGGGCGGATGATGTTGGCATCCTCGATATGTTGAAAGAGGCATTTGAAGAATTTTTTGAGATAAGCAATCAGAATGATGTATGTGTTGATATGTTATCGCTTTCTTTTTTTTTTAAGAATGTTGTCTTATCGTGTATTGACAGATTTGTTCTAGAACGTTCAAGAAATAAGAAACATATTCCTCTGATTACACGAGAAATTTTACACCTGAAAAGTAGGATACACCGCATTGAAAGGTGCCAACCAATTTTTAAAAAAAGTACACTTCCTTCCCTTCGCTTCACTAATGAACCGAGTATAGCAAGCCAGATTAATCGCTTTTTTCTACTGTATTTCTACCATAGATAATTCTATAATTCCACCATTTACCCATGACCATCGCGAAATTGGTGACTTAGTTGTGTCAGTATTATTGTTGACAGCCTTCTTCGACTGGACGTTAAAAAGTCATGCGGCCCGGACCGGATTCCTAATGCATTCCTTCACAAATATGGTGAATAAAGTGGGAAATTTCTTTATGAAATGTACTTTTGCAGCTTAAAAACTGGGGAGGTGCCAAAAGACTGGAAAGTAGCTAAAGTTGGTGCCAATTAATAAACGTAGAGATAAAAAGTCTGTTTCGAATTACAGACCTCTCTCGCTGCTGAGCAGATGCCGCAAAGTTCTTAAACATTTTCTCTTTAAACTCATTCTAACTTTTTTAGAATCCGCAGAATTTTTGTTAAAAGATCAACATGGGTTTTGACGTGGTTATTCAACAGTTACTCAGCTTCTCCACACTTTCCATGAATTTGCTGCTACAGTGAATAACGATGGCCAAGTAGATTCCAACTTCTTAGATTTTGCGAAAGCCTTCGACAGGGTATCGCATCGGAAACTAGTCTTCAAACTTAGGAAGATACTCGGTTACAATTACCTTTTACGTTCCGTCGATTCCTATCTTACGAACCGTCGACAGTATTTGACTGTTGGGAAAGCGGAGTCCCTTGATTTGGCAGTTCTGTCAGTAGTACCCCAAGGCTCGGAACTCGGTTCATTTTGTGTGTGTGTGTGTGTGTGTGTGTGTGTGTGTGTGTGTGTGTTTATAAATGATCTGCATGTAGATAAGCCCGGAATTCAGTGCCGTGTTTTCGCCAACGACTGTGTTTTGTTTGCCAAAGTGACATGCACTTTAGATCAATTATGTTTATACAGTAGCCTGCAAACTGTGTTTTCCTGGTGTCAAGCATGGCAGATGGATTTGAACGTGAAAAAATGCGTGGAAATGAGAGTAACACAAAAGGGGTCTCCAATTTTGTTTTGCTATTCTATCAACTCAGTACCGTTGGAAAGTGTCACTTCTTATAAATATTTGGGTATTACCATCACATCTACTTCAAGCTGGTCTGTTCACCTAGAGAACATTACAGCAAAAGCGTCTCGTAAAGTGTGGAGTCTTCGAAGGACTATGCGACATTGTACTATCGCGGACAATATGAGCTGAAACAGCGCTCCGGTCTAGGCACGGTACGACCTGCGCCGTCTGTCGCATGGCTCCGCAAACACGACGCACCCTGAGGGCGAGAGTAATTATCACTTGTGCTCACTGCGCCACTGCGCTCTTCCGGCCGTCTGGTAGCGAAAATATTGGCTAACAGAACCACGATCACGATGCCTCTGCGGTGCCGCCCTCTGTTCACGTTTTCAACTATCGTGCATTTCAGTGCATTTCAAGAGAGCGCCGAAGTGGAAAATCCGTTGTCACGCTCGTATCTCCTCGAGGAACGCTGCCTGACGGAGCTGCCTTGGCCCCCAAAAGGAGCCGATCTAAATACCGTCGAAGACATTTAGAGGCGCATCAAGGTAGCCATGTCACGGCGTCCCCTTCACCGCGCCACTGCCAACGAATTGTGGGAAGCGGTGAGGGGTGAATGGGGGGAGAGGCTTCGGACCGAGCCAGACTTCGTGGCCGCGTTCTACGAGTCCTTACCAGACAGAATGAGAGCCGCGGACCCGGTATTAAGTTCTTTCGTAACTTTTACTGCCCCTCAGGACTCCCTCAACCAGAATTTTGCCGATTGCAACAGAGCTTGCTGCTACGATTGCAATACACTTTTTGACGACGTTTACCAGCGGATATTTTTGTCCCGATCTTGATCCCGATCTTCTTGTAAAGTGCAGTTGGACTTCCACGCCGACTATTAATCGTTTGTGTATTGCATTGACCTCTTCGCACTTTATTTAGATTAGAAATTTCTAAATAAAACACTCGTGTTTTGTCAGCACTTGTTTTGTTTGAAACAAACACGTGGGCCTAGTAACAAAGAAATAATATTTTAGAACCTTCTCATACCAATCCAGGTTACAAAACCTCCGCGGTAACATGTATGGTTACCGTTGTTTCTTTTTTTTTTTTACACAGCTGTGCACAATAAAAAGAAAACTAAATACCTTAGAGCCGGCCTAAATCGCGTATACGAATTTTGGCCCATATTTTACGATGTCCTACATTGTGCATGCACTTCATAAAAAAACAAAAAAACTACATTGTTTTTTTTAATGTAATTTCCGTAAAACAAAGATCGCATCTGCAATTTAAGATGCTTCAACATCTTTTCTTCACCAGTCAGAGTTCTTTCTACGTGATTCTACACGATGGAATGAAGTAAATCAATTGCCAAAAAGGAACAAATGTAATCTCCCCCCCCCCCTTTCTGCCCGCTTATGGTCAAGAGGTCCAATGAGTCAAGAGGTCCAACGAGTCAAGAGGTCCAATAGCCACGTGACAGCCGAGTCAAGAGGTCCAACGAGTCAAAAGGTCCAATTCGAGTCAAGAGGTCCAACGCGTCAAGAGGTCCAACGAGTCAAAAGGTCCAATTTGTGTCAAGAGGTCCAACGCGTCAAGAGGTCCATCGAGTCAAGAAGTCCAACGCGTCAAGAGGTCCAACGCGTCAAGAGGTCCATCCAGTCTTATTTTTGTTTTCTCTGTTTATAATGAAATTTCTATTAATGGTGGGGGACTGCTTGTGACGGTTACTGACTGTTTGACCTATTTAAATCATTTTGGAGAATACAAGTACTACATAGCCATTGGAGACAAGTAGACAGATAATATTTGCCACAATGTATATGTATTTCATTGTTAAATAACGGATAGTGCTTGGCGACATATTTTGGACTTGTAGAACTTTATTTCCGTGTTCCAGTCTCTCTGTTCTAGGACTTATTTATACCATTTCTACGGAAGTGTCCCCCCTCTCATATTTCCGAGATATAAAATACAAATGTACCTCAGCATCCCGCATTTAGCCTTCCCTTTCATGTATCTCAGTATTTGTAAACGCAAATACTTTCTTGGGTAACTTTGTGCAGTCCCGGGTTTTCGTATGCTTTATAAAAAATGTGCTGCACTACTATTTATGCTTTAGTTTTTATTCGCTGAATTCACCGATTCACTAAAGAGGTAAATAACACAACATGGGAAGAAGCTCAAATATCACTAAAGGGCGTCTTTAAACGAGCCCAAATTATGCCACTTGGCGAGTGTTGCTAAAGAATGCGAGCATTGTCTCCTTGAAACGTTATGACCGGTGCAAGCTATAGCGGGTTAATTTGGGCCGTTGACTTACTTAAAAGCATAGAGCAGCCACAAATACTTATGCTATAGCGATATGTAACTCCTTTACTGCTCTTTATTTTTGAGAATGGTGTGAAATAAACCATGAAACTGAACGTTTCATGATTAAGTATCCTTGACACGAATTACCTAACACTTGTTTGTCGATATCATTTACTTTTAGTTGAAATTATGCGATGTGTTAGTCGGCTGGAATTGTAAGATTGTGGGTTACTTGCTCAATCGTTTTTAGAAAATTGGGTCATAGAGATTGAAGTCGATTGAAGAACTGTTCGTGTTGGAAAGCAGGTCGATCTCTGAAGCCGATAGATCTCTACTGTGTCCAGTGCTAGGCCATTGCGAATGGAAAAATGACTAACTTTACATGCCATGCTGCGCCAGGGCAAACTGTCTCTTCAAGTTCTTTGAAGACCAAGCACTTCAAAATATCAAGGAAGCTATTTTGACGAGACGTGAACAAATTTAAACAATTATTACAACTTTTGAAAATGATGTCACAGAAATAAAAAAAAAGAACTACGTTCAGTTATCCTGACGTCAAACGCCGTAATAGTGCTTTAGTGTGATGGTAGACGTCGAAATAGCAAATAACTATTGACATATATTTTGTATGTGACGAAAGATGTGTTCAAAATAGTTTTACAATTATTTCGACCCCGGATGTCGAAGTAGTCACTTCCTAAAAGAATGCGTCTCAAATCTCGATATTCGCGGGGGAGGGCAACATGGGAGATGCAGATTTACGACTTTGTGGTCAGCGGTACAAGAGAGAAGGCACACAGGTCCCCAACAAACGAATGTTGCTATAAGCTTGACAGTTTATAACAACAATGATTTCCGGTGTTTCCAAATCCAGTGCCCAGCATGCGATCTCCACAGCCCAGCGCGGGCGTATCTGTCGCTTCAGAAACCAAGGAAATCACGGGTCACACGCACAAACACTGATTACATCACCGGCCAGAAACGATGTATCAAAACCGTGTTCGTGAGATCCCCCCTGCCGTGTGGAAGTTTTCCCGGCTCAACTTTTTGCTCTTTTTTCGACATTTTCTTCTCCGCCTTTATTGTTGGCATCTCTGTTGTCTGCTTTTTTAATGCGTGAGCATTACCTGGCTCAGTCAGCGAAAAAGCCGTCGGCAAAATTCGTCGCCAAAATCTGTGACTTGTCCAACACAATCCAACATAATAAAAAAAAAAAAAAAAAAAAACTCTGGGAGTATTGGACCTCATGACGCGTTGGACCTCTTGACACATCGAGGGACGAGCCAAGAGATCCAATATGGGTCAAGAGGTCCAACGCGTCAAGAGGTCCAACGAGTCAAGAGATCCACGGCGAGTCAAGAGGTCCAACGCGTCAGGAGGTCCAATGCGTCAAGAGGTCCAATATTGGACCTCTTGACTCGTTGGACCTTTTGACGCGTTGGACCTCTTGACTCGGAATCCTTTCTGCCGCCCTCGATACACGTCCGCTGTCGCACCCGCCGTCTCGCTTTCAGACTACTGGGAGAACGCAGTGGAGCAGCGAGCGCAAGTGATAATGTATCTCGGCCTCAGGGTGGGTGCGCCGTGTGTGCGAAACAAGGCGGCAGGCGGCGCAGTTAGGACCGTGCGCCGGCCGGAGCGCTGTTTCAGCTCATATTGTCCGCGATAGTACTCCGGAAACCAAGCTTCCTGCGTCCACTACTTTAATTCGTCCATTATCGGATTACGCGGACATTTTAAGGTACACGTATTCACAGTCATTGATTAACAAACTTGAGGCAGTACAGAAAAGGCACTGCGATTTATATGTAACGATTACGGCATGCATACATCTGTGTCATCCCTTTATGCGTTATCCGGATTAACCCAGTCATCGACCGGCAGAAAAGTGAAGCGCCTCGATGTTTTGTATATATTAATGCGCGATAAGATTGGAATGAAGTTCGAAGGCTATCTGGTGTACAATCTCAATCGAGTCACACGGCAGAAGCATAAAAATCTTCTTCGAGAGTTTCAGTGTAGAAAAGACATTTTTAACTACTATTTTTTTTCTAGAACTGTCCGAGACTAGAATGGCCTGCCTCACAACATTACAGGCAGTGCCACCTTCGACTCGTTTGTCAGCGCCTTAGATGGAGTTTTGAATCCATTTGACTAATAATTGCCAAGTGTTTCCTCTGTTTATTGGGAAGCGTCTGTTCTATATGCCTTCCACTTTTTCTCAACTATGTTTTTGAAACCATGCATAACTAGAGCTATGTTGTTATATATGTCACATATCTACTCGCATGCCTTGGCCCGCAAAAGTAGGCCGGCATCATTATTCAAATAAATAAATTAATATGCGTTCTGCTTTTTATCGCCTCTCATTCGCCTATATTGTTATCGCGATACATTCTGGGTTAGCCTACAGAGCCTCTAAAATAAAAACTTCACAAGAAGAGACGTCAAATGAGGACCTGTCTAGGCTTTTTGTTTGTCTTTATTCGGAGAGAGCCAAATTGTCACACCGAAAATAAGCCGATATCGCTGCAATTCTGAGTATACTTGGACGTCTTGTGCTTCCAAAACCTATGAAACTGCAATGGGTCATTTGATGCAAGAAAAAACACTGAACAGGCGGTCGCCGCACAAGGTTTAAAAGTAGTTTGAGAAGCAAACACTTCCGTTTTTTTATGGCTTATTTGGAATTTAAACGTTCCTCACCCTGCTGGTGCAGCAGTAATACAAACCTCACAACTTACCATTTCAAAAAAAAAAATGTTTGGTTGCCTATTCTGTGTGCGATGGTGCCCTGTAGGTACCAGCGCACACACAGAAGTGCACGCACAAATCCAGAAAGATTAAGGTTTTTTTTCCTATATTCCCCTAAACGGCTGCCGTAGATATCTATAAATTTTGTTTGCTCTCCTGTTTTCTCACAAGGCCTTCCCCACAAATAATCAAACACACACTTTCCAAAAGTGCAATCAGACACACACTTTCGAAAAGCGCAACTTCCTAAAACATGCAGTAGTGCACACATGATTCTGTAACTGCACAACACAGACATAAAAAAACATGACTCGTAGGTACCTGGATAGGAAAACAAAGAAGTGGAACACACGCAAAATCTAGAAGAATCAATCTCTCACAACCAAACACATACATCCCACAAGAAACCATGACAACATATCCAAGTAAACCAACTTACAGGAACATGTAGCACGAAAAAATTAATCTGGAACTCCGGGAATCTCCTAATTTGTTGCTATTGTTCAATGGAAGCAGAACTTCATGACACAACCATCACACATAAAAAAACACTGACCCGCTTGTGCTGCATCCTCTGAACTAGAGTGTTGTCTTACTGTCAATTCTCTTGTCAAGCTGAACCTCTATCAAAAAAGGAGGCAATTCAAAAATAGATAAGGCTGCTGCAATTGACCACACGTTGAGCAAGCAGCATAGAAGCTGACGCCAAGACAAACTCGAGTCTCAACACTGCGAGCATTGCACAGCGCTGCTGTTAATTTTGTTGCCTACGTGATCCATTAACTTTTGGGGGAATTTTCTTTCTAAACGAGCCGAATCCATGTAGTAAAAGGCAACAGGTCAACGGGATTGTTTGCTTATCAAATTAACTTTGAGTCCTGTACCTCAGTGTCTGTTAACAGTTTTTCTCACATAAGATGACTGATCTCAGCATGATAGCTCTTGGAAACAATGCATGCCCATTTGTACGAGTTCCAACAAACATTCACTTAGCTTCGATTTCTGCATTGGGTTCATATAGACAAAATAACTCCCCACCTTTTTCCGACCTTTCTCAGGCTAATCCCACGCCAGCACAAGTTTGGCTCGAAAGCCCTGCACAAGCTGCCTTGTGCTTGTGGCGCAGGTAAATTTCGAGCCTCAGCCGGGAGTACAGCTCTATGAGCAGCTTGTTTGCCTTCTCCCTGTGCTGGACACAAGTCGGAAGATTGCCAGCAAACTTGAAAATCAAGAATGTGGCGATTGATTTGACTAGACTTCACGCGTAGGAGGCACAGCGTCAGTCTGTACTGAGACCACATGTGCTCTAGCAGACACTGTATCCGCTCCTAACGTTAACGTTGAAGTCCCCCATCATGATCGAAGGTCGGCGCTTGCACCAGGGCAAAGCATTAAGTATAAACCGTATGCAAGCGATTTGGCGAGCGACAAGGCAGGTGGCGGCGACAAGGACCCGCTACCGCTCGGTCAGTTCCACGACGAGGCAAACTGAATGATAGCGACGGGAGCAAGCGAACCGAGAGCCGCTGCGATGTGGCTCCACGCAAAAACTTTTAAATTCTGAGCTTTGTATTTGGCGTGGGACATGTCCCGATGATCCTCTCTCACTCCACCTCATCGATAAGGCATTCACTGAAGCGATGCTTGTCGTCGAGGTTATTACCCATCGCAGCCAGCGATCGAACGAAGCTTCACCCCCCAACAATATACGACCTAAACCAGCTACGCAATCGCGCGAGCGAACCGGTACTGACGTAAAACGGAAAATTTTGCGCTATTGCCTAAACGCTTCAGCTACCTCCGGGAGAAAAGCGACGTTTTCTGAAAAATCGCGTCGCTCGTCGCTCGACGAGATAGTGAGAAATTTCTGTCGCTCGTCGCTGACCCTTATCACTTGCCATTGTCGCTCGTCTGAACCGGATGTAAGCGATTTAGCGAGCGACGAGACGAGCGACGGCGACAAACGACGAGAGTCAGAGACGAAGATTTCTGAGTGTCGCTTGTCGCGTTGCTCGATCCTGGACATCACCTGCGACACGGAGGGCAACAGTGAGAAATCTGCGTCGCTCATCTTGTTGCTCACTAAAGCTCTTTCATGCGATTTAAAGGCATTGTCGCTTGTCCTCTCGCTAGGTTTCTGGAAGGCTGAGCCGCATGTAATCGATTAAGCGAGCGACGGTGGCAGAGACGAGTAACGGAGATTGCTCACTGTTGCTTGTTGCGTCGCTCCGTTTTTGGATTTCTAGAAAATGTCGCTCATCGCCATGGTCGCTTGCTCCCATCGCTTCCATACGGTTTGCCTTGTCGCACGACTGACCGAGCGACGGGCAAGCGGGTCGCCGTCGCTTGTCTCGTCGCTCCTCAAATGGCTTACATGTGGCTTACACTTTATACTCCCTGTCTTCAGTTGTGTGCAGTGCAGGCGAAGGCAATGCGTGACGTCACAGGAAATATAACGTCAATACGTGATGCCCTGTGACGTCAATACGAGGTCACGTGATTTTCGGTGAGGTCAATACGTGACGTCACAGGAAAGATGGCAGCGCCCAGGTACCGGCTGGCCTTGGCGGGGCGGGTGCATTGGCCGTAGCATGTCGGATGCGTTGTTCGTTGTCATTGGTCTCACCGAGTTTATTTCAGATGCGGGAGCCGTCATAAATGGCCGGTCGAAAGCGACTTTAATGTTCAGCGTGGTCTGTCACGTAAGTGTAACGTGGAAATACGGAGGAACAGTGAGCATTTTGCTGACTATCGATGGGACTTTTTCCGCGAGCGTGGCCGAATAGATAATGCACTTGGCTTCTACGCAAAGTGGCCCAGGTTCGATGCCTGGGCACATCAATCTTTGTTAATTTGTTAGAAAGTGTTTTTAGTTTATTCGAGAAGCTTCTCAATTGTTCCCGTTAGTTCTGGGTCAGAAAGTTCCAAGGCCGAACTACGAATGTTCGCGACACTTTCCTTCTCAATAAAACGTGCTCCGCGTGGCTGTGGCTCACTCTTTTCGCTAGTCTTTGAACGTGCCGTTTCGCCGTCATCGACGCTCGCCTTTCACAGCTGTTATTACTCTCGTTTTGGCACAAGTTTGCCTCGTTAAATGTCTCGCTTCCTTGTCAGTCCCCGTCTCGCCAATCCATCGGTGAGAATATTGCCACGATTATACTCCTAGGATAAATTTTAACGCTACGTTTTTGTACTCTCGTTCACCATCGGAATCTTCGATGTCTGCAGTGAAGCATGTGCGATATATTTGGATACTCGGTTTAGCAGCGGAAACTGCGTGAGTTGTGCTTGGCAGTGTGTAATCGTGGTGCCATTTTGTTCAAGTGACCGAAGGCTCACTTTAGTTGTGCGGCGCACGGGAAAGCTGCCTTGAAGAAGGTAGTACACGTTCCGTGCTAGATGACGATGTGGTGCACTCTCAGAAAAAAATGTTATATTCTTCATAATGGAACGGGGCGAATTTTATAAGGATAGAAGAAGGAACTGGATAGGACGAGCGCCGTATGTTCTTACACCCCTTGTCCTATATACGACACCCGTAATGTTCCGTTGGACGTACAGCGTGCTGCCGCCGAACCGACGGTACGCCAACTTTCATGAGCGGCTTGATAGCCGAGCGGTACAACTGATTAACAAAGCTAATACACGTGTTCCTGACTACGAAAAAAGTAATCAGGGTTTTCTTGGTTCTATGGCAAATATCAGCGTGTTTTCTTTCTGTAGACTTTGACACGTATCTTAGCTGTTTAATGAGGTACATATCAGCATTCTCAAGGCCCTCGTAAAAGTTGGGGCCATCTGTTCGACGTGAGTGCGCTGTTCGTCGAAATGAAGCTTTGGGTTGGCGTATACAGGACAAAGGGTGTGTGAAAATATACGCCTTTTCCTGAGAGTGTGCATCCTCAATTCTTCTGGCATAGACGTGCACTTTCACGGAGCACAGGTGTGCTGCGCCCCGAAGAGCTGCCTTCAAGCTGGGAGTTCCTGTGGCGTGCTAGATGATGCTGTGCTGTTTCCTAAATTGTTCTGGCATAGACGTGTACTTTCACGGAGCGATGGTGTAGCAGTTGATATTGAATCCGCTGGTCTGCGGCACGTTTTGTCAACATAAAGGTTTCATCAACACTTGTTACGTGAATTTCGAGCTGTATGGGCATTTCATCGCGCGTGCATAAGTGGGGTGCGTGTTAGCTACCTAACCCACCCGTTCACGCCACTTTGCGGCGGCAGTCTACAGCGGCTGATCACCAGAAAAGTGGTCCCACATCCATGTTAGTTAAGTTCGTCTACGGCAATATTTAAAATCCCGAAGGAGAAGACTCATTCGCTCAAAATGTCACTTTAGCAATACAGCTTCTTTACTGGTCAGGATAGACTCTATTCTGTCAGTTTTGTTATATTGTCACGGACGCTGAGTCCAGTCCATTCTTCTATTAATCTTTACTATTCTGGAAAGTTAAGGCCATGCTCGCCTGTCATCGCGTGTTCTGGTGGAGATGCTGGGTAGCTAACCATTTAGCCCTTCACTCTGTGTGCACCCTGGCGGCTCCTCAGCCTAGTGTCCCGGCAACAAAACACTAGGCAAAACAAAATTTGCACCACGTTTCTTACTCAACCTCAGGGACTAAAGTTTACCCACGAGCTACCAGATGAAAGCAAGCTTCTATTCCTAGATATTCAGCTGTCCTTTGGAAACAACCATACATAGAAACCACGGTCCAAAAAGTCATTTCTACCATTTGAATCCGGCCGATCCTAAACTAATCAAGAGAGGAATTGTAAAAAGCAGCTTCATAGCAGCCTTGCAAAAATCATGCGAGCTCACAGCCAAGCAGAGTTTTGAGGCACAAGTTCAAGAACTACGTGAATCTGGGTATACCAGTTCTTTAATGTTCGATGTAGCAGAGAGCAGGACCACTCGATGAAAAAAAAAGAGATAAGACAGGACGTCCGGCAGTGATACCCTCCCAACACAAAGTTTCACACAACTTGAAACGAATAGCGGCTAAATATGATATACAGGTGTAACATCAGCTCCTGATAAACTTAAGAAACGGTGTCCAAAAATCAACTCCCAGAACGAAAGACAAGACCAATGCTCAGTCCACCACGCACATAAATATATCAACTGCAGCTTCAATATCGCATACGAAATTCCGTGCAGATATGGGAGAGTGTACCCCGGTCAATCTGGGTGCTGTGTAAATGTACGACTACGAGAGCATGATCTTTCCCTGCATGCGTCACCTCAGGACACTTAGCCATACATGTCAGGTAGATGCACTCATCTATTGAATCAAACGAAAGTGCTCAATCGCATTAGGAGCAAGAGAGCCCGAGAAATTTTCAAGGCAAAAACTAGAAGAGAAAAAGGAGACACGTGCGTTAGCACACCATCAATTTCATTGTCCGAGAAAGAGATAGGGTACCTCAACCTTTTTTCTTAATCTGGCTGCTTTTCGTGTTATATTTTCATTTCTCTATCCATCTCTTTTTTCAATTTAATCTTGTTAATATTTTACCAAATAATTTTTAAGCATTTTTCTTGCGAATGCAATTGGCATTTTAATTTAGCAATCCTCCTCTCATTCTCGTCCTTTAATCGTTTTGTCGGAGCCCACGTTAATCTTCACACGTCGACGTGATGAGACTTCCTGAAAGCCGTTCTCGCTGACAACTGCACGGGCCGACCTCGTGGAGCATTCTGCGCCAGCTGCGTCTCGTTGATCCGAGCGCGCTGTCAGGAGTCCGGCTGCGTCGGCACCAGCCGACCAACCCCCCAGACTAGGTTGACGTTGACGCAGGTCAGCGTTTTGGAGTGGCCTTGCTACGCTCATATCTGCGCCTCGCTCGTTGATTGGTTTGAATTTCTTCGTTCAATAGAAGGTCAAACATGGGTAGGCATTGCAGCTAACATGGGTAGCATTGCAGATAACGAACATAGTCGGCATCAAATGTACTTGGATTGGTCTACCATCTGTAAGAAGTGGACCAGAATGCGAGCGGCAGCCGACGGAACTTTTGCGAGCACATTTGCGTTTTATGCGGACTAAATCATAATTTTAAACAGGAAATCAAACCCATACTTGACTCAACGCGTGACGTTACGTGTCTTGCAGTGGTCACGCTCTATTTCACAAGTGAGAATGGTCACTAACTGCGTAGATAGCTCACAAACGGACGCATAAGCCCTGTTCCACATAGACTCGAGGGGTGAAGAAGGCGGCATTATGGTGGCTCCGCTAGCAGACGCCACAGTTGTCTCTACTCTGGGACGGCGCCAGCGAGCGACATTGAGGCACTCTAAATGACACTGCTACGCGGCACCATCTATTCGGTGAGCCTGGAACTGCATTAAGCTAGTTTTGCGGTATTTGCGGGGCCAAATATGCCACTGCCGATAAAAAAATAAACGTTTATAACGCAAAGACAATTTTGAAGCCAAAGAAAAAAATATGGAGGACGGCAAGAGGTTTCAACGGTTTCAAGGCACAAGGTCCCCAGATGTCGCAAATGTGGCAACGAGCTTTAAGCTTAGCGAGGACACACAAAAGGACAAGAGCGCTTCCCACTTTCCGTCTTTATTTTTTAGACGGTTCTCCTTTTTTCTCCTCTCTCTCTCCCTTTCATGCATCTCTTGGTGAGACGTGTAAGGGGAGAGGGTGTAAGAACATGTTTTTCGCTCAAATCCAGACAGATTCTGGGAACAGCTGTTGAAACTAAAATGGATGTCCAGTACTCTTGGCCTTTGTTTTCATCAGAGCCCCAGCAAAAACACAACAAAAACAACTACTCCAACAACAACAAGACGACAACAACAGCATTATTTGTTTGTTGTTATGAAACCAGGAGCATTCTTTTCAGACCTGCTTCGATTTTTTTTTAGGGCCCACTCCCACGCCGGAACGAGGTCCTTCAAGCTTAGCGCGCACAACGCCGCCTTCGCCAGAGCCTTGGACATCAGGTTCCAGGCATAAAGGGAACGAGTTGCCGCAAGACACCCATGTGCTGGCGAAAGAGGCGTGAGTTTTGCTGCCAAAGAGGATCCCAAAGGTAGAGGAGGAACCGACTACAATAGATGCATAGGGATTCCATCTGGCAATCCAGTGAGAAAGAAAAATACGTGTGAAACTAAGAAACTTACAAAACAACATAAATATTAAAAAAGTTTGCTGAAATTTTTGACGGTGCCTTTCACGGATTTTTTTTCCAATACATTCGTTCGAATTAGAATGAGACACCTTGCAGTGGCGCGGGCGAGCGTTCAAATCAAAGTGCCATGGTCTTTAAAAAAAAAACTGTGCTTCCTAGTATTTGTTATTTCACGTATTCGGGTCTCAATTTCCGTAATGCCTTTTCATTAGACCTTCCCTGCCTGTTTCTGAATTGCTGTGTACACATAGAAAATTTTGAAAGACTCTGCCTGAAATTTCTAAGACCCCATTTGTTTGTTCGGAGAACATTCATAAATCAAAAAGCCGCTGTCAGAAACAAAAATGTAAAAAAAAAATCAATTAGGCATTCTTATATTCAAAGGGGAGAAAGTTTGCCCTCTTCATTCGCGGCAGTGTTTACTTTCAACGCGTTAGATGACTGCCCCCAAACATCCAAAAACTAAACACACATGTGAAAGAAGAGCAAGGCTTTCACTTGGATTACACGTCTCCGTCGTGCTCCTTGGTGAAGTTTTCGGCTAACCAGAAGCATGTTGAAGATGTTTACATCTCTCGTCTTCATCTTGTTCGTTCACCCTAGGATTGTTGCAGCAATGGGCTCCAGACAAGACGGTGTGCATGTCGCCCTTCCGAATGACACATACGTAGACATTCTCTGCGCAAGTGGAAGCATAGAAAACTTCCTCTTCTGGCGCAGAATCGGAACCGTCCTCAGAGCAAGCTACTGGTGCAGCTCCTGGTCAGTTTACCTGAAGCACCTCCGTGACATCACTGCGGACAACAGCAAGCGGGTGGCCGTTATTCCTGAGTCCTTATGGAAGGGTAATCTTTCGCGCTTACTCTCTCCCGACGACCTTTTCTCCTGTTGGTTTATTCTTTCTGAGAAAATGCACGTACCTTACGTTCGGGATCGTGAAAGCCCAAGCCAATCTATTTATTATTTACGCACGAATGTGAACAGCCTCAGCATTTTACAGCGCTTAGTGTGGAACTGCACCGGCAGCAGCTACATCAACCTGAATGCAGGTTCAGGCGCACAGGAGCCGAGCTTTTCCGCTGCACAAACCTGGCAGCGGCTCCGGAACCAAAGCTTCGTGCTTGGTTCTCTGGATCCTGATTACGCCATCCCGGAAAAGAACATTGTCGTAAAATGTTTGGAGTTGCTTGGTGTCAATTACAGAACAATCATTGTGAACAGCGAGCACTGGATTACAGACATCAGAGAGCGCAGAATAGACATTATGGTCCAAAATGCTGTTTGCGACGTACACCGCTGGCGGTTGATCCACTTTCCCGGCTTCTTGCGCTGCGGAAAGGCCGTATTCTACACGGTCCGTAAGCCTTCACGCCGGGCAGATGAGTTGCTGCGAGAAGCACCGTCTACCTTCTTCGCCCTTTTGTTTCTCTCGATAGTCGCCTGTGCACTAGGCTTCTGTCTGATCAATTACTGCTCGGGAAGGCAGCCGCTCAAGGGAATTCAAGAAGTGGCGTTGGTTTTCGTCTCAACGGCAATGCTCTTCTCATATCCCATACCCCAGCGGTTCGAACGCGTTCTGGCTGGACGCATCGTGCTCTTCTGCTGGATGGTCGGCGGATTCTCGCTCGCCACATACTTGCAGAGCCTGTTGACTTCTAGCCTGAGTACCCGATATGGCTGGGACGCCGACGACACCATAGACAAGCTCTACCCCAAGCTCGCCTCTGGGAAAGTGCTGCCCTGTGTGATAAGAGGAAAATTCTTGTACCAACAACTGCATTCAGACAACAAGCAGGGCATCATCGGCGCCATGGCGGCCGCCCACCAACGATCGCCCAACAAGAATTCTACTCTAAGCGACACCATAGACGGCTGCAGAGATAAGGTTCTCAGAGGAAGCAACGTGTTTCTCTCGGAAGATTTCGAGGAATGCAGCCTGGCAATGCTTGGCAACATGGTGACTGCTGGGAAAGAAACTATCTACACGCTCTACATGAGCACCCCCGTGCGAAAGCACTTCCCGCTGCGAGCCATTTACGGCCGTCTGGTGACGAGAATATTCGAGACTAATTTGCAATCCGAAGAGATGAAGGTATGGAACAGGAACTGTTCCCGCTTTGGGGACGTAGATGTCTCCCCGGTACCATATGACTTCACACAGTTCCTTCGGTTTTACTACATATGTTGCGGTGCGGCTGCAGTTGTATTAGCGCTAGAGGTATTAATTTTTCGTATACGCCAACGCTAGAGGTATTAATTTTTCGTATACGCCAACGGATTTCTTACAAAAAAAAAGCCAGAGTCTGCCCACACCAGGCGTGGGCACTGCACGTGCGGAGGATCTAGAGTCGCGAGAGGAGAAGCGCCCGCGGATGCGCAGCGGGTTGATGTCAGAGCCGGGCGTTGGTCGATATTCCGAAGAACTGAAATGCTGTTGCTCGTTGGCAGATGAACTCTGGGGTGCGCCGTGAGGCCAGCACAAACATCGTGCGCATTGTGTCGGGGCTGACTGAGTACTTGAAATCAATAACATTTTGTTGTAGTTTTGTAATTCTTGAATATCTTTTCGTAGTGGTAACGCGCTTGAAGGGTGAGAGAACGACTTTTTTGCACCCAATTTCTTGAAATGGATTACTTTTCCCATTAGGGCTCGGTTGTTGATCCGATCGCAATTTCTTCCCCACGAAAAACACCAATGTCCGGTATGGCTTTGGAGTGCCTCAACTGGGTCGGCACAGCCCAGCACTGCTCACGCACGTCGCTTTGGAAAGCGAGCTGAGCAAGTGTCGTGCGTACGAACACTCAAAGTGGCACCGGCCAGAAGCCTTGTATTCGAATGGATTGTGAAAGAGTATGTGGCACAGAACTTAAGAGATAGTAGAGAGTTTAAGAATAGGGAGCCACAAAGAAATAGGGGCTCACCACTGCGCATGGGCAGAACCCAAACTCTGTTTGGGGTTTTGGTTTGGCGGTCGCCTCCGAAGCAAAATTTAAGTAAAAGCGTGGGGCCCCTAATTGCTTGAGGCCGGGTGAGTCGGCAACATGGCGGCGTCCTTTCCGCTCCCTTCGGAGCAAATTCGTCATGGTCGCAGCAATATTAGCCGATTTCATTGCCATTACCCAAAGAACGAGGGAGATTACGGAGGATTTTGTCATCTCACAGTACGAGGAGAATATGTGTGTCAGTTCGCCGTCCATCGCCTTGTTTCCCAGAGAGATTGGTTACATTTTTTCTTACGAAGCAAGGCTCTAATCAAATTGGTAAGATTGGCTGTGTTTTGTGTCTTGGGAGTTCGAGGGTTTCGTGTTTGTTCTAATTACAATTCAGTTGTTAGTGAGCACTTGTCGTGTACATTCCTCTCACTCGTCCTTCGTCTAATTTTTGGTTGTAATTGTACGAAAATAGGGCGCCGTTACAACGGGGAAGAAAGAATTGTAACGGTCACGAGTAATTTTATTACTTCTACACGTAATCAGATCCTTTTTGTGATTGCTTCTTAAGGTATTCAAATGATTACAAACTGAATCTAAAAAGAAATCAGTTACAATTATTTTGAATAATTGCTATGAGTGTACCGGAGAAGTCTGGGTAATTGTCACTGTAAATAATTACAATTTAGCTTCGAGTTATTGTAAATGCAATTCCTTACTTTTTCAGTAATTTGTGCAAGTGTGGAACTTGGCATACAGGGGTTGCAGCATGATGGAGTTTATAGAGATGGTGATAGTATAATTTATGTCAAAGAGTTCGGGAACATGTTACCCAAGTCACTGACATCTTGAAAGACGAATGACGTTGCTTCTTATGTTCACCCTCATTGTTTCGCGATCAGTCACCCGGCGTTCTTATGAGCATATGACGTCATCTCAGAGTATGTGGAGCAATTGGAATATGTGTCGTGGAAATTGCTGCACCGCGCATTTTTTGAGCTGCCAATGCGTTACTATACAATAAAAAAAAAAATGCTTAGAATAAGCACATTTTGTTTCCGCGAGCGCTCATTCGCTGCCCGCGTTGTTTTCAACTGGTAGCTGTAGAGCATCTATGCGCGCTTTGATCTTAATCGTCAGAGTCAAAAGCTGAAAAAAAGTCTCGAGAGACAGTTCAAAACTTAGCAGCACGTATCTGTTGAGAAATTACAGTAGAAAACTCGCCAGGAGAAGTGAAAAGCAATCCTTAGGTTGGGAGTCTATTCAAATAAGAAAAAAATATGGTCAAACTTATTTCACAATACCCAATACAACGCCAAGGTCACAATTTCTTCCCGGATTATATGTCAAACGTCTCGATAACGAATAGAAGGTACGAAGATAGAAATACAAGACAAACCGGAGCAAATAATCGCTTTCTCGACTAAAGCTATTAACGAATGAAACATTGTCTTGAGAGGTTATAAAAAATAGTAACCGCGTTTTATCCTGCATTGTGCTGGTGCATGTTCCATTTATTTTCAGTATATCCTTTGTTTGCGCTATCTTGGGCGTATGCACATGCGCTCTCTAAGATGCACATTTTGTTCTCTTTATATTTACGTATCCCCGTCACTGTAATGCAGTCCATAAACCTTTTTTCAGATCACACTCAGACTATACGTTCGCGTTATTTCGTCGTCTCATCAAGCATACCTCATTAACAAACTCTAATCAGTTCAAAATGAAGCATCTCGTTTCATATCGCACGACTTCCCACGTACATCAAGTATAACTGCATTAAAATCAAATCTAGAGCTTAGTCCACTGACTGAAAGAACTAAATTTGTTCGACTGGTCATGTTTCTCAAAATCTATTATTTCTCTTTCACCTTACAAGTGTTCTAATGAGTCAAAATGCGCATTCAGTATCACTCTCTTTTTTCTGTTCCTTGTCTTTTTAGTTGGTCGGTATAAGATGCCTCTAGTTGTTCATTACGGACTTTTACAAAACTGTTGCCGTGTTCCGCGTTCCGTTGGACGCGCGCTTAAAAGCACGCTTCACAGGTTCCGGTAGTGCGTTAATCGGAACGTGGTAAAGGTTTGCTAGAAGTCTTTATTAATAAAACTGTTATTCGGCAACCTTCTCTTGATCTCAACTCATGTAATGCACCTAATTGAAGTGCCTTCGAGGGTTATTCAACTGAAGTGAACAAAATCACTCTTTTGAAGTTAATGCACAACTCGTCTGACAATGGGCGACAGTTTCACCCGTGCCGCGTTGCTATAGCGTGCCGATAACCGCGCAGCTGCGCTGGATACTTGAAATCTCAAGCACCTTGATTACAAAAGCGCAAAGGACAAGGACAGAACAAAGAATGAACAGGACAAGCGCTTACTGACCACTGATTGCTTAATGCATGATGTGATGTATCTTTCCGGCGAAATACGAGCGGTAGTAAAGAGTTGAAACGGTTCCGGGATTTCACTAGGGCGAATGATGTTGGCATCCTCGATATCTTGGAAGTGGCATTTGAAGAATTTTCTGAGATGAGCAATCAGAATGGTGTATGTGTTGACAGGTTATCGCTTTTTTTTAAGAATGTTGTCTTATCGGGAGTATTAACAGATATGTTCCGGAACGTCCAAGAAATAAGAAGCAGATTCCTTGGATTACACGAGATATTTTACACCTCAAAAGTAGGATACACCGTATTCAAAGGTACCAACCAATTTTAAAAAAAAGTACACTTTTTTCCTTCGCTTCAGCGATGAACCGAGTATAGCAAGCGAGATTAATCGCTTTCTTTCTACTGTATTTCTACCATGAATAATTCTATAATGCCACCATTTACCCATGACCATCGCGAAATTGGCGACTTAGTCGTGTCAGTAAGTATTATTTTTGACAGCCTTCTCCGAATTCACGTTACAAAAGTCATGCGGCCCGGACCGGATTCCTGACGTATTCCTTCACAGGTATGCTGAATGGAGTGCGAAGTTTCTTTGTGGAATACTGGAATGTAGCTAAAGTTGTGCTAATTCATAAAAGTAGAGATAAAAAGATCGTTTCGAATTACAGACCTCTCTCGCTGCAGAGCAGATGCCGCAAAGTTCTTGAATATTTTCTCTTTAAACACATTGGAACTTTTTTAGAACCCGCAGAATTTTCGGTAAAAGATCAACATGGGTTCCGACGTGGTTATTCAGGAGTTACTCAGCCTCTCCACACATTCCATGAATTTGCTCCTACAGTGGATCACGATGACCAAGTGGATTCGATCTTGTTAGATTTCGCGGAAGCTTCAACAGGGTATTGCATCAGAAACTACTGTTCAAACTTAGGAAGATACTCGATAACGATTACCTTTAACGTTGGGTTGATTCCTATCTTACGAACCGTCGATACGTGACTGTTGGGAAAGCAGAGACTCTGGATTTGTCAGTTCCGTCAGTAGTACACCAAAGCTCGGATCTCGGTTCATTTTTTTTTTGTTTCAGTTTTTTTTTTTTTTGCGTTTATAAATTATCTGCGTGTAGATAAGCCCGGGATTACGTGCCGTCTTTTCGCAGAGGACTGTGTTTTGTTTGCCAAAGTGGCATGCAGTTTCGATCAAATATGTTTTGAGAGTAGCCGACAATCTGTGTTTTCCTGGTGTCAAGCATGACAGATGGATTTGAACGTGAAAAAAAAAATGCGTGCAAATGAGAGTAACACTAAAGAAGTCTCCAATTTTGTTTTGCTATACTATCAACTCAGTACCGTTGGAAAGTGTCACTTATAAATATTTGGGTATTACCACCACATCTGCTTTAAGCTGGTCTGTTCACTTAGAGAACCTTACTGCAAAAACGTCTCGTAAACTGTGGAGTCTTCGAAGGACTATGCGACATCGTACTCCGGAAACCAAGCTTGCTGCGTACATTACTTTGATTCGTTCAATATTGGTATACACGGAAGTTTTGTGGTACCCGTATTAACAGTCATTGATAAACAAACTTGAGTGAGTACAAAAAAAGCACTGCGATTTATATTTAACGAATATGGCATGCATACGTCTGTGTCATCCCTTTATGCGTTATACGGATTAACCCAGTCATCGACGAGCAGAAAAGTGAAGCGTCTGAACTTTTTGTATAAATTAATGCACGATAAGATTGGAATGAATTTTAAAAACTATTCATGGAGAAATGTAGAACTACGTAAATAGCGGACACTTCCATAGGCCCCAGCGGCCCAATTCAGCGTCAGCGAGCGCACCCAGCGGCCAATATAGTCCTTAGTTGAGTGTTTATTGAATGAATGAATGAATGAATTCAATGAATGAATGGATTCAAGGCGAATTCTGGCTGTATTTCTGTATCGGGCAGTAGCATGCGCCCTCTAGTTTAACGAGTCAGTGTTATTGTAACTACCATGGTTTTTGTTTAAAATAGAATTGTTTTATAAGCATACCTTAATTGTACTGCAGAAGAAAAGTCATCCAGCGCTACATGTAATTCAAACTGACCGCACACCGAAAAGGATATTTTCACATTGGTGCTAACTCTCTTGCAGGGACGACATGGGACACCAGGGATTGACACACAAAATTATTTATTTTTGTAACTACGACAAGCAAAACAAACATCAACTCTGAAGACAAGGAGTGATGTATGTTATTCATACATTACAAAAATAACAATACACATGCAAAATGTATGAATGACGCGTCAACAGTTTTACACTGAAAAAAAGTACTGTATTACAGCGAGACTTACAGCCACAGAGGCAATATGATGGAGGGCATTTAAAAAAAAAATTAACGTCCAAGTTCCATGAAAGGCGCTTGCATATAGGGCTTGCCCCGTGGCTTCTAAATTCAGTGACATAATGCAAATGTCCGCCAACAAAGAAACTACAGTCACAATACTTTTTTTTACATATATCGTACACCATGACCGCAACGGAAGAATGACTAGAAACCCGCACGAGACAACAAGCCCGAAACCAACTCAACCCACACAACGAGTCAAGAGACACAGACCAAGCAGCCGAAGTATCCGCCCTCCGTCGAGCCCACGACTCCGAAGCCAACCGTCGCGGCGCAGCCATAGTCACAGCCGTTGAAGTCGTTTTTGAAAGTTTTCAAAGTTCGTAATAATTTTAAAAGTTTACTCTATACAACGAAGTTATTTATTAATATTACATAGCTGACAAATGTTCAAAATTAATGGCACTGTTGCGCCTACTAACGGCCAGTAGAGTCCCTAACTCCTGGGCCGCGAAACGGCGTGAGTGGCCACTCTTTACGTAGTACTATATTTCTCTATGGGCTATCTGGTGTACAATCTCAGTCGAGTCACACGGCAGAAGCATGAAAATCTTCGTCGAAAGTTTCAATGTAAAAAAGACGTTTTTAACTACTATTTTTTAACCAGCACTGCCCGAGACCAGAATGGCCTGCCTCACAATATTACAGGCAGTTCGACGTCCGACTCGTTTCCACTTGACCATAATTGCCTAGTGTTACCTGTGTGTATTGGGAAGCGTCTGTTTTATAAGCCTTCCACTTTTTCTCAACGATATTTTTTGAAGGCATGTATAACTAGAGCTATGCTGTTGTATATGTAACATATGTACTCACATTCACATGCCTAGGCCCACAAAAGTAGGCCGGCATTATTATCGCCTCTTATTCGCCTATATTGTTATCGCAATACCATTCTGGGTTAGTCTTCAGAGCTTCTGTAATAAAAACTTCACAAGCAACTTCCCATTAGGACCTGTCTAGGCTTTTTGTTTGTTTTTTTAATCGGAGGGAGCCAAATTTACAAACCGAAAATAAGCCGATATCGCTGCAATTCTGAGTATATTTCGACGTCTTGTGCTTCCAAAAGCTAGGAAACTGAAATGGGTCATTTGATGCAAGAACAAACACTGAAGAGGCGGCCGCCGTCCAAGGTTTAAAACTAGTTTGGCAAAAAAAACACTTCCGTTTTTCATGACTCATTTGGAATTTAAAGTTACTCACCTTTTGCAGCAGCTGTACTACAAACCTCACAACTTATCATTAAAAAAAATATCTGGTCACCTATTCTGTGTGCGATGGTGCCCTGTTGATACCAGCGTACACACAGAAATGCTCGCACAAATGCAGAAAGATTTAGGTTTTTCTCCTACATTCCCCTAAACGGCCGCCGTAGATATCTATAAATTTTGTTTGCTGTCCTGTTTCCTCAAAGGGCCTTCCGCACAAATTATGAAACACACACTTTCCACAAGTGCAATGAAACACACACTTTCCACAAGTGCAACTTCCTGAAACATGCAGTAGTGCGCAAATAAATCTGTGACTGCACAACACAGACATAAAAAAAACATGCCTCGTAGGTATCTGGATAGGAAAACAAAGAAGTGGAACACAAGCAAAATCGGAAAGAATCGATCTCACTCAACCACATACATCCCACAAGAAACCGTGACAACATATCCAAGTAAACCAACTTACAGGAACATGTAGCACAAAAAAAAAATTAATCTGGAACTCCAGGAAACTCCTAATTTGTTGATATTGTTCAATAAAAGCGGAACTCCATGACACAACCATCACACATAAAAAACACTGACCCGCTTGTGCTGCATCCTCTGACCTGGAGTCAAAGGCTAGAACTTTGTCTTACCGTCAATTCTGTTGTCAAGCTGAACCTCTAAATAAATAAGGATGCAGCAATTGACGACACGTTGAGCAAGCAGAATAGAAGCTGACGCTAAGACACTACCCGGGTCACTAGACTGCAAGCATTGCACTGCGCTGCTGCTAATTTTGTTGGCTACGTGATCCATCAACTTTTGGGGGAATTTTCGTTCTAAGCGAGCCGAATCCATGTAGTAAAAGAAAACAGATAAACAGGATTGTTTGCTTATCAAATTAGCTTTGAGTCCTGTACCGCAGTCTCTGTTAACAGTTTTTCTCACATAAGATGACTGATCTCAGCATGATAGCTCTTGGAAACAATGCATTCCCAGGTGTACGAATTCCAGCAAAAAATGGCTTAGCTTCATTTTCTGATTGGGTTCATATAGACAAAATAACTCCCCACCTTTTTCCGACCTCTCTCAGCCTAATCCCACGCCAGCACAAGCTTTGCTCGAAAGCCCTGCAAAAGCCGCCCTGTGCTTGTGGCGCAGGTAAATTTTGAGCCTCAGCCGGGAGTACATGTCTACGAGCAGCTTGTCTGCCTTTTCCCTGTGCTGGTCACAAGTCGGAAGATTGCCAACAAACTTGAAAAGGAAGAATGTGGCGATTCATTTGGCTGGGACTTCAAGCGTAGGAGGCACAGCGTCAGTCCGTCATGAGACCACATGTGCTCTAGCAGACACTGGTTGTATCCGCGCCTAATGTTAACGTTCAAGTACGCCATCATGATCCAAGGTCGGCGCTTGTACCAGGGCACCAACGCTAAAGCATTAAGTATAAACAGTATGCCAGCGATTTGGTCAGCGACAAGACAGGCGACGGCGGCAAGGACTCGCTGTCGCTCCGTCAGTTCCGCGACGTTGGCAAACTGAATGAAAGCGACGGGAGCAAGCGAACCGAGAGCCGCTGCGATGTGGCTTCACGCAAAAGCTTTTAAATTCTGTGCTTTGTATGTGGCGTCATGTCCCAATGATCCTCTCTCACTCCACCTCATCGATAAGGCGTTCACTAAACCGGTGCCTATCGTCGAGGTTATTACCCATCGCAGTCGGCGATCAAACGAAGCTTCTCAACAATATACGACCTAAACCAGCCACGCAATCGCGCGAGTGAACCGGTACTGACGCAAAACGGAACATGTTGCGCTATTAGCTAACCGCTTCAGCTACCTTCGGGCGAAAAGCGACGTTTTCTAAAAAATCGCGTCGCTCGTTGCTCGACGCGACAGTGAGAAATTTCTGTCACTCGTCGCTGAGCATTTTCGCTTGCCACTGTCGCTCGCCTGAACCGGATGTAGGCGATTTGGCGAGCGACGAGACGAGCGACGGCGACGGCCACAAACGACGACAGACAGAGACGAAGACTTCTGTCGCTTGTGGGGTTTCTCGGTCCTGGACATCTCCCAGCGACGCGAAAGGCAACAGTGAGAAATCTGCGCGGCTGATCTTGTTGCTCACTAAAGCTCTTTCATGCGGTTTAAAGGCACTGTCGCTTTCCCTCTCGCTAGGTTTCTGGAAGGCTGAGCCGCATGTAAGCGACTCAGCAAGTGACGGCGGCAGACACGAGCAACGCAGATTTTTCACTGTTGCTTGTTGCGTCGTTCGTTTTTTGGATTTCTAGAGAATGTCGCTCATCGCCATTATCGCTTGCTCCCATCGCTTCCATAGGGTTTGCTTTGTCGCAAGACTGACCGAGCGACCGCGAAGCGGGTCACCGTCGCTCGTCTCGTCGCTCGTCAAATCGCTTACATGCGGTTTACACTTCATACTCCGTGTCTCCATTTGTGTGCAGTGCAGGCGAAGGCAATGCGTGACGTCACAGGAAATATAACGTCAATACGCGATGTCCCGCGACGTCAATACGACGTCACGTGATTTCCTGTGACGTCAATACGACGGCACGTGATTTCCTGTGAGGTCAATACGTGACGTCACATGAAAGATGGCAACGCCGAGGCAGCGGCTGGCCTTGGCGGGGTGGGTGCATTGGCCGGAGCTTGTCAGATGCGTTGTTCATCGTCGTTGGTCTAAGCGATTTTTTTTTCAGATGCGGGAGCCGTCATATTGTCACGAATGACAATTGATGAGGCGATGATAACTGAAGAAACGAAACGTTTAATGGGGCGAACTTGTGCCCAAAACAAAAAGGAAACAGAAGAAAACAGCAAAGCGTCGCGGACGTCGCTGTCGGCGAAACCGCAGGATCGAGCGCTGGGACGAGGCTGACTTCTCTCGCCTTGCGTAATCCCTCATGTAGAGTCAGAGGCAATTTGACCTGCGACAACGTGAACGCTGGCGGAGCAGACAAAATTCCGCGTGGGGCGCAGCGGTCGCCGCCGCGGAACGAGACTCGGCGGACTGGTCCACTCTGTAGAATCGGGGGGGGGGGGGGGGGGGGGGTGATTAAGACGAAAGGGAGACATGACGAAGGGCCGGCTATGCGGCGCCGCATTTCGAAGCGGTTAGCAAAATACGCCGACTTATATTTTTTAGGTATTTTTATTGTTCCCTTGGCAATTCTATCTCGGTTTGCTCCCGTTCTGGCGCTCATATCTTACCATGAGTTTGTAAAGCCGTCGGGCATTACTATCAGTTTTTTCGCACGTAATGATTCCAACTGGATCTCAGTTTACGGTTCGCGGTTCAGTCTAACAAATATATAACTAAAAGTTATATACTTTTCCTCACATATCTGTACAAATGTTACACCACATTTACAGCCCGCATGTTAATTGTTGTTTCAGAAATATAAAGAAAGTTTTTTTGCAAACACGCGAAATGTAAGCATCAAATTTCTGTCAAGTGCTGGCCGATGGGTTTATCACAAGTTATCGCGAAGTCGCAAAGACTGCTTAAGTTTGTTAGTTTCTATTCGGGTGTTGGAAGCATGGGATATACTTTTATATTTGTTTTAGCCCGACTTATAAGATAAGCTGATCTTAAGGCGACTCACAGACGTTGCCGTACTAAAAGATAGGATTATTATATGTACCCTCTCTCGGGATGGACAAAGTCAAAGAACTATAGCTTCTAGATTTGGATATGCACTAAACACTGTAAATCGCATCGTGCGAGCGTATAGGTATAAAGGGGGTATGCTGATGTGGCGCACAGGCGAAGACCCCATTCAGCGATTCGTCAGGAGGAGGAGCGGATTGCTAGTGCAGCTTTTGACCAGCCAAATGTAACAGCAGCAAAAAACACGAGGGCATTTGGGCCTTCAAGTTTCGCTCCGAACCATCAGGCGGCGGCTTCACGACGCAGGGCTTCGGAGTCG
The DNA here is from genome assembly GCF_016920785.2 of Ixodes scapularis. Taxonomy (NCBI): domain Eukaryota; kingdom Metazoa; phylum Arthropoda; class Arachnida; order Ixodida; family Ixodidae; genus Ixodes; species Ixodes scapularis. The sequence goes on from NW_024609967.1 coordinate 124,267, forward strand.
TATTGCATGTCAAAAACCGCTCCTGACTTCACGCCACAAGGAGCAAAAACTTGCAATCGCAGAGCCCCACCGGGACTGAAAAGCGAGCGACTGGACCTCAGTTATCTTCACAGACGAGTCCACGTTCACGTCTGAATGGGACCAGCAGAAACGTGTGTGGCGTCCTACTTGCAAATGGTGAGACCAAAAACCACATACTGAACTTCTCTTGGCCTTCTCTCTTCTAGTCGAGTGAATAGGTGTTATTTTATTTTTATATAGGTATGACCCTCTCTACGTGCAAGAAGTGGTAACGAGCAGTCGTTGTTCGGTTAGCGTATGGGGGGCCATAACTGCGCACGGACTGGGTCCACTCATGCGAATCGACGAAAGACTGACGTCGGAGACATACTGTGACATATTTTGTTATACCTTGCTTCCTTTCGCCTTGGATGGTCAGTTCTCCGACGGCTGCTTTATCTTGCAACAAGATAACAGTCAGATTCACACGGCTGGCCGTGTGCAGAGCCTGTTCGACGGCTTAGGTCTAAGGCAATTGACATGGCCAGCAAGGTCGCCGGATATAAATCTCATCGAGAACAAATGGGGACTAATGAAACGGAATCTCTTGACGCGGGACCTTTATCAGGCTTCTTCAGAAGTCCTTTGGGAAGCAGTCGAACAAGAATGGACCAACCTCCAGTCTATCCCGATCCTCACCAGCAACCTCTCTGAGTCTATACCCAGGCGCCTT